>NC_041392.1:701284714-701292752 GCF_002162155.2 Triticum dicoccoides | reverse complement strand
TCTTCTTGGATGTTTGTATAAACCATGTCGGATGTGAGCGGTATATATAGGCATATGCACGCGCGCGATAGGAGGTAGGAAGAAATAAATGAGATCACAATTCAAAGACAAGGTGGATGGTTGTAGGTGTAGCACCCGAAGATGAGTTATTGACTTAGCTTGCTACATGTTTTATTAAATGAACTATAGGAGTCTTAGTGGGATTGTACATCCACTCCTCTAACAAAGTGAGGTTGTTGTGATTGTCTAGAGATATTGAGATCAAAGATAGAATCTAAAATAATAATAATTTATCTAGCTACAATATGTTGTGTTAAGATCTTTTCAAAGAAAATATACCAACTCTTGTTATCTATAGAATCAATTTGACCAAGAAAATCAATGGTTGAATGATGTTGTGATACAATATAAACATTTAAAGAGTATCATATGTTATAATAAGTGTCCACTGTATTTATCTGAGGCGACGACGTGGATCAATCACATGCGACGACCCCAGTGGTCGATGGTTTCTTTCTTCCTCCCGACCACTATGCCAAAGGAAGGCAATGCGATCTTCAAGTTGAGTCCATGGCTTGCATCAGTGGAGGTTTAGTCGGACCTGAAGGAAATATGCCCTAGAGGCAATAATAAAAGTTATTATTTATTTCCTTATATCATGATAAAAGTTTATTATTCATGCTAGAATTGTATTAACCGGAAACATAATACATGTGTGAATACATAGACAAACAAAGTGTCACTAGTATGCCTCTACTTGACTAGCTCGTTAATCAAAGATGGTTATGTTTCCTAACCATGGACAAAGAGTTGTTATTTGATTAACAGGATCACATCATTAGTTGAATGATCTGATTGACATGACCCATTCCATTAGCTTAGCACCCGATCGTTTAGTATGTTGCTATTGCTTTCTTCATGACTTATACATGTTCCTATGACTATGAGATTATGCAACTCCCGTTTGCCAGAGGAACACTTTGTGTGCTACCAAACGTCACAACGTAACTGGGTGATTATAAAGGAGCTCTACAGGTGTCTCCAAAGGTACATGTTGGGTTGGCGTATTTCGAGATTAGGATTTGTCACTCCGATTGTCAGAGAGGTATCTCTCGGCCCTCTCGGTAATGCACATCACTTAACCCTTGCAAGCATTGCAACTAATGGGTTAGTTGCGGAATAATGTATTACAGAACGAGTAAAGAGACTTGCCGGTAACGAGATTGAACTAGGTATAGGATACCGACGATCGAATCTCGGGCAAGTAACATACCGATGACAAAGGGAACAACTTATGTTGTTATGCGGTCTGACCGATAAAAGATCTTCGTAGAATATGTAGGAGCCAATATGAGCATGTAGCGACCCGACCCAAATGGGTCAAGTCTCTGTGCTTAAGTGTCATCCCTGGATCGGTATGCTGACGCACACAGTACTCGAGGATTTATAACAGAGGTAAATCACATGTAAAAGTAACGTAAATACTATTACCTCAAATCCAAAATAGCGGAAGTAACAAGGTTGTGGATTCCCATCAACACCAACGACAAGATTGAGTGTAGAAATCGTAACCCTAACGTATCACTTACTCGTCGTAAGATAATCCTGCAACATGAGACGTTGCAGCCACAGAGGGTCAGTACATTGAATGTACTGGCAAATTCACACCATAGAGAATGATGAATAAAGACTATCACTACATGCATATTTGGCTGGTGGAAAAGCTCTATGGTTATAAGGTTTTTGCGAAAAGCCAATTTTTCCCTACTGCAAAGGAATAAATTTTATTTAACTATCATGGTGGTTGTTGAACATTGAGAATGGTTGACAACATTCTCAATCCCAATTAAGTAACATCATTAAACCCAACAATATTCATTTAAAGTAACGTGATGAGATCAACAGGATAATCCAAGAACTAGATACTCAAGACGTCCATAACCGGGGACACGGCTAATCATGATTAGTTTATACACTCTGCAGAGGTTTGCGCACTTCCGGTAGTGGCATAACCTTTTCCTCAATTCTTCTGTCCTTTTATCTTGGTAAGGTTATTCCGAGACTGGGTCTTCTTAGCTGACGGGTTTGGCGCCAAAATTAAACAACTATCGATATCTCATGGTGGTCAACAATTTGTGGTTTCTCCTGCAGGAAATGGGTCTGGGTTGATCCTCACCGTATAACCTACGGTTGGCAAAGCTACCGTGTACAAGGGAAAAAATACCTATACCATTCTAAGGCTTAAACAAGGTTTTGATCGTCGTCCCTCTACTATAGGTAAGTCACTCAGATTTACCATCCCATATAGCAAGGCGAATAATAAGAGTAAGTCGGTATGGTGATCAATCCATCCCGCACCTAAATCATTACCTTGTATACAGTTTAGCGAATCTCGCATTCTAACACTCGGTCATCCTCACAAGCATTGCAGAATTTCTCTCGTCGACGAACCAAGTTCGGAATAATCCATTGATTCTGCAAGACAGACAAACATCTATCGTTCCTTCACAACTCTCAGGTTTTGCGTTACTCCTATAAGATCGTCTATTGATAAGGGCATATCCTCTTCCAGGGTTTTTCCTTCAGCAAGAGTGTGCTTGCTTCTTAGCAGGTCCTGGGGCCTGTGGGTTATGGCCCATCTCATCATTTGTAGTCTTTGAACTTGCAATCGGGCAACCGATCATTATTCCAACTTCCAACTTCCTAGTATTCTTAAATCCATTCAATTGTACTGTCTTCCTTCCTTCTATTGGCACCAAACTAGGACATGATTACTCAGACTCATCATGGAATTTCCATTGATCCATATTTCTGACATCATACCTCCTTTATATCCAATAGTAATTTATCTCTCCATCCTCGTGGGATATCCCTCATACCGAGATAAAAACTTATACTTATGAAGTCCATATTCCTCTTCGTGGAACATCATTATCCTTTCCAGGGTCAAGCGTCCTTACAAGGGAATATTGGCCATCTCTGCATGGCACTTCTTCAACCGGGGAACATAAAACACATCATGAACTCCTAACAGTCCTTCGGGTGACTCCATCTTGTTGGCCACTTCTCTCATACGCTCCAAAACTCGGTATGGTCCTACAAATCTCGGGGCTAACTGTCCCTTAACTCCAAATTGTTTAACTCCTCGCAGAGGGGTCACACGAAGACATGCTCTGTTTCCAATTTCATAGACTACCTCCTTGCGTTTTTAAGTCTGCATAACTCTTCTGTCTAGACTGAGCTACCTTCAGTCTATCTCGAATCAACTTAACATTCTCTTCTGACTCCTTGATCACATTTGGTCCAACAACTGACGTCTCCAACTTCATCCTACATACTTTTGAGGTATCACACATATTGTGACAAAACTCGTATGCATTTTGTCTGAAATCCACTCAGTGGAGTATCCTTATCTTTTCCAGGGGTCAATGGTTCTTACAGGGTACTACCACCCTTAAAATGCACAAATCTTCCATAGAACATATTTCTCATATCCTCAGAATGGCCAAAATCCTTCTTCATAGAGTAACAACTCATAAAATCCATATCAGTACCAACGATGCTACTTTATTCATTCTCAAATGATTACAATCTCTCGCTTCTCCATTACATGTCTCAACTCAACACCTCAATTTAAAGGAAAATGTTCCCACTACTACTACTACTACTATATTTCTTCTGTTACAAACTCAACTATTTATCACAAGTCTCCTTCTCCGTCGGACAATCTCTGGCAAAGTGCCCTACTTCATTACAACGGAAACATATTACTTCTGACAGGTTTCGAGGTTTCCTTGTGATTACGTAGCCTACTTGGGTCTTTGGCTTCCTTTTTGGGTAATTGCTGAGGTAGTGCCCTGACTCCTTGCACTTATAACAGGTGACATGACTCAGATCCTTTCTGGAATCTAATCTACTTCTCTTTCTGGACTTTTCCATTCCCATCAGAGCTCCTATTTCTAGTGGGTCATACTCTACTTCCTCTGTCGGGAATTATACTAAATCCCCATTCAAACAATTCTGGGAGATGTGTCCTTCTTCTCCACATAAATAGCATGACTTGGTGCAGGGTTTAATTGGCTCTTCTTTGGGTGTGTCCTCCACATCTTCCTTCATCACATGTTCTTCTAAACTTTCTATAAGGGCTCCTCTCGTTGCTTCTTTCTTCTGCTGGATGGTTCTTTGTACCATGGGGTAAATGTGACGCTGAGCAGGGTAGTAGGTAGTCCCGTCACACAAGAAACAAGTGATCTGCCTAGTTGGGCATTCTTCAGCTGGGTGACTTCCTTCATAATTAGGGCATTCATCCTTGTGTTCTTTATGGTTGTGTCCTATTTCTCCACAAAGCTTGCATGCACAAGTTTTTTTCATATAATTTCCATAAGGCTTCAATTTCTGGGACACAAACTGAGACTTTAGCAAAGTCAATTTAAATTCTTTCCAAGTGGTTACTCCTTGCCATCCATTGATGGTTTGGTACATCCTCCACCAAGTAGCAGCACCTCTTTCAAAGCATTGAAGAGCATGCTGGGCCATATCCTTTCCGACTATAGGGTTGTTCTCCATATGATCCTCCATGTTCTGAATCCATCGGTCTGTCTCCAATTGACTCATTGGTCCCGAAAATACAAGCTCATCTCCATTCATCCTCTATTGGGTCCAAGGGTTTTGGGGTGAGATAAGAGGGATAGAGAGGGATACACACAATGCAAACAACAGTTTTTGAAAAGACAGATTTTATTGTGGCTATCGAGAAAAACATCAAACAAATGACAGCTTACAATCGTCGCATCTAACGTAGGTATATAACAGGGGTTTGGTCTTCTAAAGGTCAATAAATCTTCAACGTCTCCAAATTCTTCAAGCCTTGTTCATGCCTCCAATGGCTTCTTCCGATCATGCTTGTCTTTCTCAAGTTCTTTTGCCAGATCAATCTCTGTTGACGTGAAATCTCTCGTGACATCCTTTAATATTCCGGAGTTGAATTTCAACTTCTGGTTTCAACATCCTTCACATGAACCATGGTCTTACTGTCCTTTAGTTCCTGACAATTCTCCGGTATCTCGAGGTTTTACTTCTCTAGCTTGGCTACTTTCAACTTTTGGGTCCCGAGTTCTTCACGAAATGCTTCCTTGTCAAAATATAGCTTCCTGCAATCCATCTTAAACTTCTTGATGTAATTCTCCAGATCCTGGTGATACACCGGCTAAGGTTAAAACTTCACCTCTTGCTGATAGATGCTCCATCAGCCTTCTACCATCCAATCCTTCCATGCATATGCATGCTTAACTCAGCACGGTGACAATAGCATAAGCGGGCGATGACATCACGGATAACCATGTTTCTGCTCTTGTCATTCCCAATGAGCTATCATTCCATAGTAGATATCTCCTGCCTTAGGGTTTTCTTTGACAAAACTTCGAGTTCTAATGCTCCATGCTATGGTCTTTCTCCGATACACCTTGATCTCGGGCATTGACAACTTCCATAATCTGTCAAGTTCCATAAGGGTAGCCTTCCTAGGTCATACAAATCTGGAAATGCTTCGTAGACTCCAAATTCTACTAGTCTTCAGAGTCTTCAACCGTTGTAGTTTCCATTATTCAGATGCACAGTAAAATCCTCTTCATTTCGAAGCGGTCTTAGTTGTCCAATATCTTGTACGTCTTGAAGTGGTCTCATCAGTCGAATCTTCGAGTGGTCAAAAGGGGAGAGGGATATGGTCTCACTAAAAGGGAATATTTGAATAAGCTCAGAAGAGAAGAGAGGTAAAAAGGTATTTTTGAAAGGGAAAGTTGTAGAGAATTTTTTTTGCTATGGGCTTGCCAGTTTCTAGGGTCATGTCCTACAGTCAATATGTGCTCTGATACCATCTTGTAGTGACCCGACCCAAATGGGTCAAGTCTCTGTGCTTAAGTGTCATCCCTGGATCGGTATGCTGACACACACAGTACTCGAGGATTTATAACAGAGGTAAATCACATGTAAAAGTAACATAAATACTATTACCTCAAATCCAAAATAGCGGAAGTAACAAGGTTGTGGATTCCCATCAACACCAACGGCAAGGTTGAGTGTAGAAATCGTAACTCTAACGTATCACTTACTCGTCGTAAGATAATCCTGCAACATGAGACGTTGCAGCCATAGAGAGTCAGTACATTGAATGTACTGGCAAATTCACACCATAGAGAATGATGAATAAAGACTATCACTACATGCATATTTGGCTGGTGGAAAAGCTCTATGGTTATAAGGTTTTTGCGAAAAGCCAATTTTTCCCTACTGCAAAGGAATAAATTTTATTTAACTATCATGGTGGTTGTTGAACATTGAGAATGGTTGACAACATTCTCAATCCCAATTAAGTAACATCATTAAACCCAACAATATTCATTTAAAGTAACGTGATGAGATCAATAGGATAATCCAAGAACTAGATACTCAAGACGTCCATAACCGGGGACACGGCTAATCATGATTAGTTTATACACTCTGCAGAGGTTTGCGCACTTTTCCCCACAAGACTCGATCTTCTCCGTTGGTTTTCTTGCACTACATGGTGTTTGAGAAACGGATGACCGAGACATAGCCTTTTAGAAGCGCTAGCACCTTACGTTGGATAGATCGGTACACCTACTTTCCCCTACATCTGCTAGTCTACCCTGTAAGAGTTCGCACGACTTAATCAACTATGCCAGAGCCCATAATGGCTTGTTGCTGCACACGGAAGTTTCTAGTATGAATAATCTCATGATCCCTTTGAGCCTGGGTGGCGGACCGTAGGATGATCACACGGTATATCCCCGGGATCTCCTAGGACAACACTGGTATATCTCCACGTGTCCGGGCAAGTCCACTAGTATATCCCCAGGGTGCCCCTAGCAATCCACCCAGATGTGTATTCAAGTTGCCACCTTAAGTTGAACCATTAAATAACAATCTCACATCTGTCATGGATTTCACTCATACCCAAACCACGTCTACGAGCATAGCATGGTAATATAAGCACAACGTAAAAGTAACTCCCAAGGTTTGAATGCAGGGCAGTAGGTTCCTACCTCATCAACTACTTCCCAATACCCACAATTTAATTAGATCCTAATCATGCAATGTTTGAGGTTTGATCTAATGCAATAAAAACTGGCTATGAAAGAGGTATGATCAAAGTGTGAACTTGCCTGCAATGTTGATGAAGATGATTCGCACTCAAAACTCTTGATAGTTCTACTCGTCACACTCCGGTCAATCTATGGTAAGCAAGCAATAGTAACCACTCATAAGCAATCACTCAAAAGATCAAAAAGAACGAAGAAGACGATTCGGAAACATCAAAACCAAGCAAATAACCCTTGCAACATAAAACAATTTCTAACAGTACCAAAATTATGTGAATTTGGCCTTATCAGAATGTTTAGGTCAAGAGCTTCGATTTGCAAAAAGAATCAACTCAAACGGAGCTACGAAACTCAAGTTATGATCAAACGAAGTTTGAATTCAAATCTGATCTAATTCAAATTTTAAACTTTTCAAAAACATGTTTGAGTTGGATTACTGGATAGAGGGGATCGTAACGAAGAAGTGGGCGTTGGTTTCGTTGGATTTGGACAAACGGTGTAAAAGTTACGATGTTTCGAAGTTCAAGGACTAAACTGTAAATAAAGTTATCATAGATAGGTCCCTGGCCGAAATTAAAAAGAAAAAGAAAAATCCTATCGAACGAATGTTCGCTAAACAGATCTACAGAAAGAAAATGTTCACTAAACTAACTAAACAGAAAACATTCGTTAAGTAATAAACCAAAAAAAACAAACCTAGGTTTTTTTTAGAAAACCGAACTAAAAGGAAAACCGAGAAAACCGGGCGGCGGTTATACCGGTTCGATCGGTTTTTCGCTGAAAACCGGCAGCGGTCGGCGGCAGCGGCAGATCGGACCGGCAAGCTCCGGCCAGGCGGCACGGGGCTCCGGCGGGCGGCTCCAGTCGTCGGGGAGATGGCGAGGCGCACGGCTGAGGCGGCGCGGGGCACGGCGATGCGG
>NC_041392.1:701275758-701284182 GCF_002162155.2 Triticum dicoccoides | reverse complement strand
GGCGCGGGCGGCGGTCGGCGACGCGGCAGAGCAGCGGCGCGGAGGCAGCAGCTAGCGGCGGCGCGGCGACGATCTGTGGCGGCGGCGGCTCGGGATGCGGGAGGGCGGCGGCGGCTGCAGGAGAGAGAGGACGGCCTTGGGGAAGGGGCGAAGGAGAGGCCGGGGCGGTCACGGCCGTCGAGGCCGGCGCTCGGGAGGCGTGCGGCGGCCGGTCTCCCGCTCGGGAGCTCGGGGATGGCGGCGGCGTGGGCTGGGCCATGGCCTGGCCTGGGAGCTGGGCCGGCCCAGTCGGTGAGGGAAGTTCTTTTTTTTAAACATTATTTTCCAGACAAATAAAATAATAAAAGCAAAATAATTAAAATATTATATAGGCATATAATATATCAAAATTTTCAGAAAAAGTTTTTCTACGACATGAACATTTTTATAACTTCAAATAAAATCCACACAAATTCAGATAAATCAAAGAGTGCTACTGGTCTATTAAAATCCAACTAAAATCATTTTAAAAATACCAAAATGATTTTAAATTAATTTTTTCTCCAAATTTCTGTTGTAGGGAATCATGTTACCCTAATTTCCATATATTTTATTTTTGGAGAAAAATACTTTGAATAAAACTCAAATAAATCCAAATTGAAAATTAATTCCAAAAGGACTTGAAATTGATCCTTTGAAACTCCCAACTCATATTTCATAATTTGAAGAAGTCATTTTATCTTCTCTCGTGAAAATCATTGAGTTGCATAAAGTTTCTGAATTGGAAAAATATTTCCCAATGGAATTCAAATATTTTCAAATACCCTTTCATTTAATTTTAAATGGAAGAAGTCATATCATCTTCGCTCAAGGGTTTTGCTTTGAAAAGAATTTGAATTCGCGGAGATCAGAGAGCAAATATGAAAGTTTGGGAAAGTCCTTTTATTCCCTCTCATTTAACTTTCAAAAAGTTTCGAATTCACTCACTTTCAGACAATCAATCAAACAATCAATCAAATCTATCTATTTGTTTATAACATTCCAAAATTTAGAATTTTGGGATGTTACAGAGCATCCAGGTTCCGCCATTGGTTATTGACCGGAGACGTGTCTCGGTCATGTCTACATTGTTCTCGAACCCGTAGGGTCCGCACGCTTAAGGTTACGATGACAGTTATATTATGAGTTTATGCATTTTGATGCACCGAAGGTTGTTTGGAGTCCCGGATGTGATCACGGACATGACGAGGAGTCTCGAAATGGTCGAGACATAAAGATTGATATATTGGAAGCCTATGTTTGGATATCGGAAGTGTTCCGGGTGAAATCGGGATTTTACCGGAGTACCGGGAGGTTACCGGAACCCCCCCGGGAGGTATATGGGCCTTAGTGGGCCTTAGTGGAAGAGAGGAGAGGTGGCCAGAGATGGGCCGCGCGCCCCTCCCCCCCTTGGTCCGAATTGGACAAGGAGAGGGGGCCGGCCCCCCCTTCCTCCTCTCTCTCCTCTTTCCCCCCCTCCACAAATCCTATTCCAACTAGGAAAGGGGGGGAGTCCTGCTCCCAGAAGGAGTAGGACTCCTCCTGGCGCGCCACACCTTGGCCGGCCGGCCCCGCTCCCTTGAACCTTTATATACGGAGGCAGGGGCACCCCTAGGGACACAAGTTGATCCACGTGATCATATTCTTAGCCGTGTGCGGTGCCCCCTTCCACCATAGTCCTTGATAATATTGTAGCGGTGCTTAGGCGAAGCCCTGCGACAGTAGTACATCAAGATCGTCACCACGCCGTCGTGCTGACGGAACTCTTCCCCGACACTTTGCTGGATCGGAGTCCGGGGATCGTCATCAAGCTGAACATGTGCTAGAACTCGGAGGTGCCGTAGTTTCGGTGCTTGATCGGTCAGGCCGTGGAGACGTACGACTACATCAACCAAAAGCTTCCGTTGTCGATCTACAAGGGTACGTAGATCACACTCTCCCCCTCTTGTTGCTATGCATCACCATGATCTTGCGTGAGCGTAGGAAATTTTTTGAAATTACTACGAAACCCAACAGGACCAAGTGAGCCGGCAAAATTTGTTCAATTTGGGGATTGTTTTGGACTTGATAGCAACTATATTTGCTTCCTAAGGTCCTCTATGTGTAAACTAGGGGACTTTGTTTTAATTTTTGTTTTAGTCCTAGTCCTTCTGTAAGATGCACTGTACCACCACTTCCGAAGTGCATCTGGGGCCTTCGAGCCCCTTCCTCGTGTAAAAAAGAGAGAGCGCACCAAATCAATTTTAAGAGAGTCCAAAAAAATTGATTTCATTAATTATTCCTTTCAATACATAACTTTTTATTACCATGATAACACTATATCTTGATTATAATATATATTGCAAAATACTTTTATTACAATAAAAGAATGTATAAAGGGGAGGCGGCGATGATTGCTTCTCTTTGCAGTTTGGTCCTCTGGACGGCCTCCGTGACATCGTTATGATCGTACTGGGTGAGGCATGACAAATACTGGAGTATGGTTCTTGGATCTGCAACTCTTCCACAATTTCTTCTCGAGGGAGGGCGCTGGTCTAGAAAGTTGTGGCTTTGATGGCTTCTTGTTCGCTCGCGATCAACAACCCATGCTCACTTCGGTGATAAAGCGGCATGCGATGGCGTGCCATCAACCCGTATGGGGAGGATGAAGACCGTCGACCCAGAGACATTGTTGTGTTTTTTCTTTCTATTTTCTGATAGTGTCTGTACTGCTAGTTTGGTTATTATATCTCACAGTTTTTCTCGCAAAAAAGAGAGATATTTACATATCGAAAAAGGACACACTTCATCCTAAAAAGAAGGACACACTTATATTGTGGAATAAACGTTCATGTATTTAAGACAAAGTCTTACATATCGCAAAAAGGGCGTTTGGATATTTGCTGCAAAAAAGGATAACATATGAAAGTGAACAAAAACGTAGCATGTCGGCGCGTGTCACAGAAATGCAAATCAATAGAGTTGGTGGGTGTAGAAAAACACCGCTGGCTGCACGTGTTGCTATTAACCTTCATTCATCAACGAGTTCTGTTTGCTGCAAAAAGGAGTTCGCGTCTTGATGAAGTCGTGCTCGTGGACTTAGATTATTAAGGCATGGCCAACGCTCCACTCTGGATCGGTGCTCCACCCCTTCACGTTGGATTTAATGGTCCAGACTACAAAAAGATGCTGCTTGCAGAATGAAACGAGCGCCTGCAGAGGAGGCGGCCTCTTCCTTGACAAAAGGCAGCTTCGACTCTCTTCTGGCCAATGCCCTGACGACCTTCCTTACTTTAGCTCACCTGCGTCCAGGGAGGGGAGAGAGAGAGAGATGATGTAAAGACGTGGACCACTAGGGAGGCTGCAGCGTTGGGTCATTCTCATCTCATACGGTGGTTTCGGTCTGAAATATCTATGTGGAAGTTGGGGCATCTGTATAGTGATGCTTCCATTGTACATGCCCTTAACATTCTGTTCCCCACTTCCCCTCTCCCTTTTCCCGTGTCAAGCATGCACGCAGACGCAAGAGCTGGGATTTCTGGCACGCACACTGAAGCGTGTATAGCCTGCAAAGTGCCAAGAAAGACGGTAGCATCTCGTCATCAAGTAGGAACAGAAAGGCTTTGGCCTTTCTGGCATTGTCACATCTACCCACCCACTTTATACGTGCAGCTGCTTTTGTCACTCGTTTGTTGGCATGGAGTCCTACAATGCAAAACGATGATAAAAACATACTCCGAGCATGAGGAGATGCCTTGTCAAATTCAGCAATAAGATTATTTACATATGCGTTTCATGCCGGTTAAAACACCGCAAACTATTCAAAATTTGTACTTGAGCTGCCAAAACGCCATATGTTTACGAATGGAGGGAGTAGAAAATAATAAGTTACACGTAGAAGATGGTAAATGTTCGTTTATAACTATGAAGTTGCACAAGAAGACATGAAAAAATAATACCGGGTTAGTATTATCATCCGCGTGCGCGGACTCTCATTTCCACCTGTACTCGAACCTCGCACCGAGGAAAAATGAGAGCATACACATTCTTTGGTGAAACACCTGGAATAGTCTGCAAGACGCGGCATTTTGCACCTATCCGGCAGTAATTTGGATTGCTTGCAAAAAAGAAAACATCACTTCAAAGTTAGCATTTCTGATGAAAAAAGAATCTGAATTGTGGCCGGTCTAAATGATAAATGATATAATGATAAAAGTAAGAAAAGGTAGAAAAAGAAGGCCGCCTTTCCGAATCTCCTTTTTGTTTTCCCGGACGCCCTTTTCGAATCCCAAATTCGAATTCCACCACGCTAAAAACCCCACACCGCCCACCGCACGCCCTCCCACCTACTCGAAACCCCCACCCCACCCCCACCCCGTCACGCGCACGCCCCACGAGGAAGAGGGAGCACCGAGCGGCGGCGGCCATGGCGCGGTGCAGCAACGGGCTGCTGGGCCTGCTGAACGCGGGGGTGCTGGTGCTCGCCCTCGTCGTCCTCGGCGGCGGCATCTGGCTGAGCCACCGGGCCTCCACCACCGACTGCGAGCGGTTCCTGGAGCGGCCGGTCATCGCGCTCGGCGCCCTCCTCCTCGCGCTCTCCCTCGCGGGCCTCGCCGGCTCCCTCTGCCGCGCCTCCTGCCTCCTCTGGCTCTACCTCGTCGCGCTCTTCCTCCTCATCGCGCTCCTCCTCGTCTTCACCGTCTTCGCCTTCGTCGTCACCAACCGCGGCGCCGGCTCCGTCGTCTCCGGCCGCGGCTACAAGGAGTACCGCCTCGGGGAGTACTCCACCTGGCTCCAGCGCCGGGTCGAGAGCGCCGACAACTGGGCCAAGATCCGCAGCTGCCTCCGCGACGGCGGCGTCTGCCAGAGGTTCGGGGCCAGGGGGGAGTCGCTGCAGCAGTTCGTCACCAACAACCTCTCCCCGATTCAGGTCGATTTCCCCTTCTGTTCTTCGCCCTTGCGTTTAATTAATCCTTGTTGTTATGAGCACATTTGGTTGGGAAATAAATCCCCTGCTGCTACTGCTAGTTGAAATTTGGGGATGCGAATCGATTGGTCTCGCCCGGGGGATGCGGAATTTCATCTCCACTGAAAAATTGTACTAGGATGATCGGTAGGTCGAACGAGTGGCAGTGCATCTGGAGTTGGTACAGATTGTGTGTTGAGTGTTCCACAGGACCGGTGGAAGAATCGTCGGATCCCATCTCCGCAAGGACCACCACACGTGACACCTCAGTTCGCATGAGTAATTGCTCTGCAATTTCCATGCTATGCTACATTGTCGATTAGTGACTTAATTTCTGTACCACTGTCTTCCACTGTGCTGTACTGCTGTTGTTTGCCCTCTTTGCTTTATTGCTTGGCTGTCTACTTGTCTATTATGTGCTAAACTGCCTTTTCTGGTTGCATGGCAATGCATTATATTGGGATAGGGGTCTGGTAAAGGCTAATGGAAGATTTGAGCAGTGGCCACTACTAGTGCTAGCAATTCAGCTTGATTCGTTGAGTTTTGTTCATGGCATGTTTGGATACAAATCGATGCCACTAGATCTTACTACTTTTTTGCGAATGTTCATGAGATTGTTTGCATAGGTGTCTGGTAAACATTAATGGAAGATTTGAGCAGTGGTCACTACTACTGCTAGCAATTCGACTTGATTTACTGAGTTTGGTTCATGGCATGTTTGGGTACAAATCGTTGGCACTTGATTTGAGTGCTTTTTGAGGACGTTCATGAGATTGCTGTTTATTTGTACACCATTCTGATCTAGGAATGACCTTGCAGTAGGATTTGCATAAACTTTTACTCAATTGTGGACTTAGTGTGCCCTTGAAATTTCTCACATTGCATAGACCCTACTCAATTGTGGGAATATCTTGTTCACGTCAATTATAGTGTCCACTTGCGAAATTGAAACTGTTGACATTATTGTACCCAAGACCTACTGCATCTGTGACTTGCTTTTCCTGGAGGTGGTTTCTTTGGAGTGCCACTTTAGCTTTTGCCAAATGCAAATATAGGATGTAGCTTGCCTGAAACCCTGAATGCATCATTCTTTCTGTATGTGTAATCCACTAGTATTACAACATTGTATTACCTACAATTTCTATGCTACATTGTCAACTAGCTACTTAATTTCTGTACCATTGTCTTCCACTGTGTTGTACTGCTGTGGTTTCCTCTCTTGCTGTTGCTTGGCTGTCTATTTGTCTAATAGTATCATGCCAAATAGATACAGCTAGCCTGGCTTTTCTGGCTGCATGGTAATGTGTTATGTTGCGATAGGGTCTGGTAAATTTTAGTGGAAGATTCGAGCAGTGGTAGAGACTAGTGCGAGCTATTCAACTTGATTTATTCAGTTTGGTCATGGCATGTTTCTGTACAAGTTGATTCCACTTGATTTCCCTAATTTTGAGGATGTCCTTGCTATGTTTTTGCTGTACTCTATTCTGATGAAGGAATGGCCTTGTGATAGAATTTGCATAAACTTTACTGAATTGCAGACTTAGTGCTGTGTAACTTCTCACATTGCAATTTCCTTGTTGCATGTGGGAGTACCTTGTTCATGTCAATTATAGCATTCACATGTGAAACTGGAACCTTGGACATTATTGTATTGACTTGCTTTTCCTGGAGGTGGTTTCTTTGGAGTGCCACCTTAGCTTTTGCCAAATGCAAATATAGGGTGTAGCTTACCTGAATACAGTATTCTTTCTTATGTGTAAACCACTGTTATTACTTTTTGTGGCTTCATTAGCACTATACCTGCACTTTCATGGTATGCATCGTCATGTTACCCCTCCCCTCTTGTGAAGCTTCTGCCATTTGTGGCTTCATAAGCACTATACGTGCACTTCCATGGAGGGACTATGCATTCTTGCAAACCAATATACTGATGTTTTATCTTTGGTCTGACCCTGAATGAATGCTTCCGTACTGTTGTCATTGATACTCGCATGCAGACCATCAAATATTTTGTATTTGTCTTGTGCATTTCTGCCTTGACATTTGTCTTTGAATTGTGTTTTCGCCAATGCTAAAACTGTTGCCGAATTACCAAGTCGTGTTTTCTGCAACTAACACACACTATCTATCTTGTGTTCAGTCTGGATGCTGCAAGCCCCCAACCGGGTGCAACTTCACCTACCAGAGCGAGACCGTCTGGGCCAAACCTACTGGCCTCAACTCTACCAACGACCCTGACTGCAACACGTGGTCGAATGATCAGAGGGCCCTCTGCTACGACTGCCAGTCATGCAAGGCCGGCGTGCTTGCCAACCTGAAGAACGACTGGAAGAAGATCGCCACCGTCAACATCATATTCCTCATCTTCCTCATCATCGTCTACTCTGTTGGGTGCTGCGCTTTCAGGAACAACAGGCGGGACAACTCGTACCCAGCCTGGAAGTGAGTGAGATGCCTGGCGAGGCTTAGGTAATTAGGCTGATGTTCAGCGTTAGCAGTTGGCTCGTTGTCCTGTGTCAAGCAACACTATCGTCTATCCTGTAGCTCCGATGATGTTTGAACCGTCGATAGTTGGTAATGGCGCATGCTTAGAGTCAGTCTATTGCTTCTGTCTGCAAATGCATTGTTGCTCCATGGATTCTTGCAACTGGGAACCCCAGAGACCATGGTCAACTTTACAGGATCCTCCAGAATGTACAAACTGAGAAGCTGCACTCATTCTACTGGCCATAGGTGCTTGCTTTGATCTGCATCCATGGTAACTTTGTCTCGCTACCTCAGTTTTTATCTTGCTCCTTTTTTCACCTATCAACCATGTCTCACATGCACCTCAAAGTTTTCAATAGCTCAAGAGTCTTAGTGCGTCTTGGTTTACTAAAATGCCAGTCAACCCAAGGTGAGCTCTCTGCCCAGGATTTCTTTACATGCTACATGTGGCCCTTATTATAGACTGTTAAAAATTGCATGTTTTTTGGGAGAACAAATTAACATTGTACTCCACTCTCAACTGCTTTAGGAAGCGTGTAGCTATCTCGCTAGCACTGTACAATGATCGGACCTTCATGAAGAACAAGAGAGAATCCTGATGCATATTCTTCACCGCTTTGCACATGGCAAGTTGAATCTGGCTGTTTCCCTGATCATCATGGAGACCATGTCTTAGTTTCCTCAGAGGAACCTCCACCATGTAACTTTCTCTCCTTTTCTCAAGTACACGGTGGGTCAGTTAGACCCAGATTTACTGCATGCCGATGGAGCAAGTGAATTACTCCCTTTGTCTGGGACTATTAGCCCGATCATATTTAGGATCAAGCTTTCCTCGAGGACGAATGTTGCAGACTAGGTAAATCACCATGAATGAAGTATCTACAAGTTGTTCTTTTCCTAATGCCTTCCAAATCTAATGTGCACGTGGTACAACGTGTGTTCCGTATTTCCTTGGAACACGACATCAACAAGAT
>NC_041392.1:701273739-701275549 GCF_002162155.2 Triticum dicoccoides | reverse complement strand
CGTCTAGCAATTTTCGTGGTGGTTCGCTTCTTGTGTACACCACATCGGATGGGAGCAATATATATATGTACACACAGTCACACACAGGCGGGAGGTAGGACGAAGTAAATGCGATAACAACTCAGCGACATGGTAGATGGAGTGTAAGTGTAGAACTAAAGATGAGTTATTGACTTAACTTGCTATAATCTTTTTCTAAATGAACTATAGGAGTCTTGTTGAGATTGTACATCCACTCCTCCAACAAGGTGAGATTGTTGTAGTCGGCTAGATTTTTAGATTGAAGGTACAGCATACAAGAAATTAATTTCATTTAGCTACATTAGGTTCTGTCAAGATCTTTAGAAGCCAATATATCATCTCTTGTTCTCTACAGATACTTTCCTTCGCAGTTTGGTCGCCCGGCCTCGCCTACATCGCAATTGCGAATTCTTGACATTTGGCTGTGACTTGTGTTTTCGTCAATGCTAAAACTGTTGCTGAATTACTAAGTTGGTTGCGTTTTCTGCAACTAACACACACCTATCTTCTGTCCAGTCTGGATGCTACAACCCCCTACTTGATGCCCTCTGCTACGACTGCCAGTCATACAAGGCCGGCGTGCTCTCTAACCTGAAGAACGACTGGAAGAAGATCGCCACCGTCAACATAGTATTCCTCATCTTCCTCATCATCGTCTACTCTGCTGCGCTTTCAGGAACAACAGGCAGGACAACTCGTACCCAGCCTGGAAGTGAGTGAGATGCCTGGCAGAGGCTTAAGTAATTAGGATGATGTTCAGTGTTAATGGTTGGTTGGCTCATGGCCGTGTGTCAAGCAACACTATCGTCTATGCTATAGCGCGGATGATGTTTGAACCGTCGATAGTTGGTAATGGTGCATGCTTGCTATATTTGCTATGCCGACCTCAAACATATCGTATATGGAGGTTCCTATTATCATGATATGAGATATGTTTAGAAGGTGTCTGATCTTTTCTGTCCTTTGCACAACAAACACCTGTGTTTAGCGTCAGGTCAGTCTATTGCTTCTGTCTGCAAATGCATTGTTGCTCCATGGATTCTTGCAACTAGGAGCCCCAGAGACCATAGTAAACTTTACAGGATCCTCCAGAATGTACAAACAGAGAAGCTGGACTTATTTTACTGGCCGTAGGTGCTTGCTTTGACATGCACCTCAAAGGTTTCAATGGCTCAAGTTTCTTAGTACGTCTTGGTCTACTAAAATGCCAGTCAACCCAAGGTGAGCTCTCCGCCCAGGATTTCTTTACATACTGCATGTGGCCCTTATTATAGACTGTTAAAAATTGCATGTTTTTGGGAGAACAAATCAACATTGTAGTACTTCACTCTCAGCTGCTCTAGTAAGCCTGTAGCCACCTCGCTAGCGCTGTACATTGATCGGACCTCCATGAAGAACAAGAGAGAATCCTGATATATATTCTTCACCGCTTTGCACATGGCAAGGTTGAATCTCACTATTTTCTTGATCATCAGGGAGACCATGTCTTACTTTTCTCAGAGAAACATCCACCTGGTAACCATGCCTCTTTTTTCAAGTGCACGGTGAGTCGGCCAGACCAAAAATCATTGCAAGCCAATCGAGCGAGTGAATTACTCTGTCCGCCCAGGATTATTTGTCCTATCGTATTTAGGATCAACAACCCATGGAAGATCAATGTGGCAGACTAGGTGCATCACCATGGGTCAAATATTTGCAAGTTGTTCTTTTCCTAATGCCTTCCAAATCTAATGTACACGTGGTACAATGTGTCTTCCGTATTTCCTCGGAACATGACTTCAACAAGATA
>NC_041392.1:701269058-701273584 GCF_002162155.2 Triticum dicoccoides | reverse complement strand
GCACTTTTCATGGTGGTTAGCTTCTTGTGTACACCACATCGGACGGGAGCAACATATATATGCACACACACTAGACGGGAGGTAGGACGAAGTAAATGCGATAACAACTCAGCGACATGGTAGATGGAGTGTAAGTGTAGAACTAGAGATGAGTTATTGACTTAAGTTGCCATACACTTATTTAACATGAACTATAGGAGTCTTGTTGAGATTGCACATCCACTCCTCCAACAAGGTGAGATTGTTGTACTCGGCTAGATTTTTAGATTGAAGGTAGAGCATAAAGGAAATTAATTTCATTTAGCTACATTAGGTTCTGTCAAGATCTTTCAAAGACAATATATCATCTCTTGTTCTCTACAGAATACATATCATTGAGAAGATCAATGGTTGAATGATGTTGTGAAACAATATCAACATCTAAAGAGTATCATGTGTTATAATAGAAGTCCGCCGTACTGATTGTCTAAAGATGTTTAGTACCATGATGATGATATAATAGACGTGCTCCATTTACTAAAAGAGAGTCCACAGAGAATCAATTGTATATGTTGTAGCTACCATGACTAAAAGAGAGTCCACATTCATTGACTAACTGAAATGTTCAGGCTATCCTTGAAATTTGTTCCTTATGTTACAAAACTTCTTAATCATAAAATTATTATTAGTTATAATATCTATTAAAGAAACCATATATTTCAAAATAAATTTGCATCACTATCAAAAATAAATATTTAAAAATCAATAATGGAGCAAATTGCTTCTCTTCCCCAACTGTCACTCTCCAAACCTTTTTGATTTTAGTTTTTAGGCAGGTTTTTTATGTCGGACGCTTTGGCCTTTCCGGTGGCGATGGTGGAAGCGCTCAATAGTCTTCTTCGGCCACACGTTGTTGGTGGTGGTAGTGACGCAAACCCGGCGAATAAGGTCCCATCTAGCCCCCCTATCAAGAGGGTATTATCTGTGCCGGCGTCGATGGCGAATTTCCTACCGGTCATTCTAGCTGTTGAGGTTAGTCTATAGCATTTGGTCCCCCGACCTTGCCTACATCGTCAGTGCGACTTTTTGACATTTTGCTTTGATTTGTGTTTTAGTCGATGCTATGCTGAACTACTAAGTAAGTTTCCTTCTCTGCAACTAACACACACCTATCTTATGTTCTGTCTGGATGCTACAAGCCCCCAACTGGGTGCAACTAAACTTACCGGAGTCAGACCGTCTGGATCAAACCTCCTGGCCTCAACTCTACCAATGACCATGACTGTAACACGTGGTCGAATGATCAGAGGGCCCTGTGCTATGACTGCCGGTCATGGAAGGCTGGCGTGCTCGCAAACCTGAAGAATGACCGGAAGAAGATCGCCAACGTCAACATCATATTCCTCGCCGTCATCTACTCTGTTGGGTGCTGCACTTTCAGGAACAAGTAATAACAGGCCGAACAACTCGTACCCAGCCTGGAAGTGAGGTGCCTGGCGAGGCTTTGGTAATTAGGCTGGTGTTCAATGTTAATGGTTGGCTCATTGTCCTGTGTCAAGCAACACTATCGCCCGTCCTATAGCTCCAATGATGTTTGAACCGTTGATAGTTGGCACAGTACATGCTTCTATGTTGACCTCAGATATATCACATATGGAGGCTCCTGTTATCATGATATGTTCAGAAGTTGCCTGTGTTCTTTTTTGTCCTTTGCTTAGTAAATACATATTCTTGTACTCTATTCCTTCTGTCTGAAAAAGCATTGTTGAACATCCATGGATTTTTGCAACTAGGAACCCCAGAGACCATAGTCAATGTTAGTGGATCCTCCAGAATGTACAAACTACACACACAGAAGCTGCATTCATTTTACCGGCCATAGGTGCTTTGTTTGATCTGCATCTCTGGTAATTTTGTCTCACTGCATCAAAGGTGGCTTATGAATGTGTGCCTTGGGCCATTGGCCTACATAGGAAGGCACATGATGAGATTTTTAAATCTTTTGCTCCTCTTTTCACCTATCACCCATGTGTATGTGCCTCCAAATTTTTAATGGCTCAAGTTTCTAGTACGTCTTGGTCTACTAGAATGCTAGTCAACCCAAGGGGAGCTCTCTGCCCAATATTTTTGTATATGGAACATGTGGCCCTTATTATAGGCTGTTAGAATTTTGCATGTTTATGGCTGAAAAACTAATTTCCTGAAGGATTCTGGCTCACAGCTGTTGATGATTACTGAATAAATTAAATTTGGATTCAAGCACGTTGCCATTTCTTCCAATGATCTTTTTTCAGGTACTAAAACTAGTTATACATTGCATTGCCATGTTGATGATAGAACTTATGCATGAACAACTGAACATATTCTGTACCACTACCAGTTGAAGAAAATGTATTTTTTTTGTTGGTCCAAAGACGAAATGTAGCTTTTCTTAGTTTTGATGTATTGTGTTAGAGTACGTAGTATTAGTAGTTAAGTTACCTGGTGCGGATGTTGATGAAAAAATGTACTGCCTCTATATACACTATGTATGACGTTTTGGCGGTTCAAATTTTGAACTGCAACTGGATGCATGTGAATAGGATATATGCGTATAATATTCTTACGTAGGCTGTCAATAGCTACATCCTTCCCTGTGAATTTTATTAGACTTAATTTCCCAGTTGTTTATGTACTTTTCGATTTCAGAAATTTCACCATTCGTTTCCATTGTGAAAAGACAGTGACCCTGTTGTCTTACATTTTCATTTGGCAGCTTATTTACGAACACTTGTCAACTTTTCCTTTGAATAAGTGAGCACCGCAAGTAGTTTCAGGTTTTGTAGATTGTCTGACTAATGCAGCAACAGATCTTCAGTTCGAACTACACATGCACGCATGATCCAAATAAGCAACTTTTCACAAACTCAAATACTACTTATTGGACACCACAAAGTTTTACTGCAGCACATAATTCCGGGCTCCCTTTTCTCTATGCTGATCAACAAGGAGTGTAGTCTCTGCACTCAACTAACTATAGTAGCTCCCAAGCACTATACGCTGATTGGACCTCCCGCAAGAACAAGATAAAATCCTGGCAATATATAGTGCCTAGCTATATCCCTGTCTCCGTGATCATCATGGAGACCAAGTGTTTCTGTACGCAAAAGCACTGGCAAAGACACCACCTGGTACTTAATCATGGCTGCATTCTAAGTGCACGGTCAGAATCACTGGAGCTAGATGTTTGCACGGCTTCCGAGAGCCGTCGGAGCACATCGACCTGAGAGCGCAGGTGCACGGCGTAGTCCATGGCCTCGCGTAACAGAGTGGCCTCGTCGACGGTGGAGTTCCGGCCTCCCGGTATCACCTCCCTCAGTGCCATGGTCCTGCTGCTCACCAGCCTCCCCGGAGTGTCGCCACCACCGGCGCGGCCTGATCTCCCCGAGCACCTCTTACGGCGGCAGCACCTCCTCACAGTCCTCCTACACCTCTGCACCTTGCACGCGCTGGACGCCGGTACCAAGATGGCCTTGGGCCACCTCGCTCCGCCTCCATGCGCAGCCGCCATGGCGACGTCCACGGAGGACTTGACGGCGCGCTTCCTCTCGTGGAGGCTCATGGCGCCGTTACCGAAGGATGTGCGCGTGTGTGCCTGGAGCTGCAGTCCGAGGAGGAGGTTCTTGAGGAAGGCCTGCTTGAAGGACATGGTGCTGGTGTTAGGATCTTTCATGGCTTCTATATCTTGTTTTGCTTGAGAGGAGACAGGATGTACTTGCTGTGGCAAGTAATGTCGATGGATGGATAGGTACCCGACACAAGGGCTCCTGCTGCTTAAATATGACTGTCTCCGGCATCCATGTGGATGTGGTGTCACTAAAAGGCGCCTTGCTTAAAATTATTCCGTATAGTAGGTGTAACATGCTTGTGTCACCGGCAGCTGAATCATAACCTCCCACACATGCACGCATGATCTTTGTCGTTGTTGCCGATAACAACGTTTTGTGCGGTGCATGTTGGTGACTTGAAGCCAAAATGTATACCACCACATACAGTCATATACTCATGACATTAATTGTTATTGCCTTCATATCACAGCTAGACGTGCTCATATTCTTCCATGATGATGGTGATCGCTTTAATTGGGCACGCATGTATATATGAAGGCGTGTCATATTCTTTCATGATAATGATGTGTTGTCTTATGCTACGCATGGAGGTAGAGCCGACAAGTACGACGCCAGATGTTCACAAGCTTAATGTACTCCAAACACATGATGGTAACATAATTACTGGTGATCAGCTGGCTCCATGTCATGATCACACAGAAATCTATTTATATAAAAAAAGAGATTGACAGGCTAACCACAAAAAAGATAATTAGGCTAAAAATTCCCACAATAATTAGAAGTATCTAACCATTGATTTAATAGACCTTCTTTTTCTTAACAAACCATAGTCGTTGGATATTAATAACCTGGTGGACCTCCTCACGCATCCATACAGGAAAGAAAATCTACCCCTTAGGATCCATCTACTAGGAAAGAAACTACTATCCCCTCAAAAAA
>NC_041392.1:701246479-701268718 GCF_002162155.2 Triticum dicoccoides | reverse complement strand
TACAGAAAAGAAAACCTACTCTTATGTATCCATCTAGGAAATAAAAAAAGGCCATCCCCCTCACGTAGGTACATATCTATACCTACCAGGGAAGAAAATAGATCGAAAGCTATCCTCTTCTCGCCTCCTCTTTTCCTCCCATCCTGGCAGGAAAGATCGATCTGAGGTGCTCTCTTGGATGAGTCAATTCCCCTAACGCAGCTACCTATCTAGACCTAAGGTATGCGTACAGAAAAGAAAATAGGTGGAAAGGTCTGCCCTTCTCGCCTCCTCTATTACTCCCATCCTACAATGGAAGATCGATCAGAAGTGCTTTGCTGGATGAATTCCCTGGAAATTCCATGATGTTGCCGTTGTCTAGGCGAGGATCAGGGGCTCCGGCCTCAACTCTGATTCTACATGTACAAGCCGCTAACTGGCAATTCTCTGACATATGTCTCCGCATTAACAGGTTATATGATGTTCTGCGTGTAGCGGCACAGAGGATGTGTAGACCCATGACACTACATGAGACTCACTATATACAAAACGTATGGTTTGCCGACGTCAGGGCAAGGTTCCTATGATTCCACCCACCCACACATGCATCCTTAACTTCCTTTTACTCAGCTGGATGAATGAGAGCATGGATGCAACTAGCTACATCACGAAGACTAACTTAGTAAACATGTGCAGATTGGCTGATTCAGATCGGTATGGGGTAAACAGATGTACGCATCATGCCTGTTATTCTTCCATGCACATCCATCACGATATCAGGCAAGACAACTTGCCACATGCCGAGGTATGATGTCATGTGGGGCACGTCCTACAGGCGTGGGCCACGCGGCCAGGAGCAGCAGCCGTCGGCCGCATCAGGCGAGGCGTAGGCTGGGCAGGAGTCCTGGTCCTGATACATTAGTTCCTAGAATAAAAGACTAGTTTGTTACGTATAGGTTTCTAGTTTGTTAGCAGCCCATGGGGCCTTTATATATCGTATAATCAGCACCCTTTGAGGGCAAGCAATAAAATTATTATCTCCTACCTCTTCCCCCGTCTCCTG
The DNA here is from genome assembly GCF_002162155.2 of Triticum dicoccoides. Taxonomy (NCBI): domain Eukaryota; kingdom Viridiplantae; phylum Streptophyta; class Magnoliopsida; order Poales; family Poaceae; genus Triticum; species Triticum dicoccoides. The sequence continues at coordinate 701,267,676 of NC_041392.1, read as the reverse complement.
TCCTCTCCTCCCGCACCATTGAGCAGCCAGGCAAAAACCCTAGCGCTCCTATCCACCGAGACTACGAACTACGTAGTCGAGGCCCCGCTGTCTTGGGCACTGAGGCCCTTGACAACTTGGTATCAGGTTCCAGCCGCTCCTCGGCCTCCTCCACGCTGCACCCGCCGCCCCGCCCACCTCCATCGCCGCCATCCGCCGCCGCCTCGGTTTCTTCCGCCATGTCAGAACCCACCACCGCTGATTTGGCCAAGATGATCGAAGCCCTGACTGCAACCGTGACATCCCTGCAGTCGTCCGTGGCAGCCCTCCAGAAGGAGAAGTCGGCCTCCTCGTCAGCCGCCGATATCAGCCACGATGGACAGCACCACAACGATCGGCCCCCGCGGTTTCAGAAGATGGTCTTCCCCAAGTTCGACGGCAAGTCCGACCCGCTCGCTTTCCTCAACAGATGCGAGTCCTTCTTCCATCAACAACGGATCGCCGAGGAGGAGAAAGTCTGGATGGCGTCATACAACCTCGAGGGTTCTGCCCAGCTGTGGTACATGCAGGTCCAGCGTGATGAGGGCACTCCGCCGTGGCGCCACTTTTCCGAGCTGCTCAACCTCCGCTTCGGGCCTCCTCTGCGCGCGAACCCGCTGGGCGAACTGATGGCGTGCAAGCGCACGACGTCCGTCGTCGACTTCCAGGAGCGGTTTGAGGCGCTCCTTCCCTGGGCAGGCTCCTTGTCGGAAACGCAGAAAGTTCAGATCTTCACCGCAGGCCTCCAGCCACCCCTCAGCCTCGACGTGGAAATCCATAACCCGCAGTCCCTCGCCGTCGCCATGAGCCTCGCCCGCAAATTGGAGCTGCGCGACCAGTGCGCGCTTTCCGCCGCGCCACCGGTGCGTTTTCCGCAGAAGGGCATTCTGCCGACGCCAGGACCACGCCTCGCGCCCCCCGCACCGGCCCCACCAGCCGCACCCCAGCATGGCCACAGTCTGCCGGACGGGCGCCCAATCAAACGTCTCCCCAGACAGAGATGGAGGAACGCCGTCGCCTGGGCCTATGCTTCAACTGTAATGAGAAGTTTGGCAGGGGCCACAACCGCGTGTGCCAGCGCATCTTTCTCCTCGACTTAGCGCCGGACGACGACGACGACGACGCGGCCTCCGCTACTGATGATGCATCGCGGGCCGACCCTCAGATCTCGCTCCACGCAATCTCCGGGGTGCGCACGAGCGAAACCATGCAGATGCATATTACTCTCGGGGGTGTCTCCCTCCTCGCCCTGATCGACTCAGGCTCCACCCACAACTTCATCGCCGAGGAGGCGGCCGCTCGTGCTACGCTGCCATCCCCCACCACCGAGAAGATGCGCGTCACGGTGGCCAATGGCGAGCGCGTTCCGTGCCAGGGCGCGTACCGCGTCGTGCCCTTCCGCATCGGCCAAGAGGAGTTCTCGGAGGATTTCCTCGCCTTGCCACTCGCGGGCTATGACATCGTCCTGGGCACGCAGTGGCTGGCGACGCTCGGACCGATCCTGTGGGATTTCCGCGCCCTCTCCATGACATTCTGGCGGAGGGGCCATCCGGTGTGCTGGCGCGGCATTGCAGGACAGGACGGGCCAGCCCTGAAATCATGCAGCGGCCGCGACTTCCTCGACGCCATCATCACCGAGTTCGACGGCATCTTCGCCGAACCCTCCGGCGTGCCACTGCCCCGCAGCCGCGACCACGGCATCACCCTGCTGCCCGGTTCCGCCCCGGTGGCCGTCCGTCCGTATCGCTACCCGGCCGCGCACAAGGACGAGCTGGAGCGTCAGTGCGCCGCCATGCTCGCCCAGGGCATCATCCGAGCGAGTTGTTCCGCATTCTCGTCCCCGGTACTGCTGGTCCGCAAGGCCGACGGGTCCTGGCGCTTCTGCATCCACTACCGCGCCCTAAACGCCATTACTGTCAAGAATGCGTTTCCGATCCCGGTGGTGGACGAACTCCTCGACGAGCTCCGGCACGCTCGTTTCTTCACCAAGCTCGACTTGCGCTCCGGCTACCACCAGGTGCGGATGCGTGCGGAGGACATCCCGAAGACCGCCTTCCGTACTCATGACGGCCTCTACGAGTTCCTGGTGATGCCGTTCGGCCTCTGCAGCGCGCCGGCAACGTTCCAGGCCCTCATGAACGATCTGCTGCGGCCGTACCTGCGCCGTTTTGTTCTTGTCTTCTTTGACGACATCCTCATTTTCAGCGAGACATGGGCTGACCATCTCCGACATGTGCGCACCGTCTTCACCGTCCTGCACCAGCACCGGCTCTTCGTCAAGCGATCCAAATGCGCATTCGCCGTCGAGTCGATCTCATACCTGGGTCACACCATCTCCGCTGCAGGAGTGGCCAGGGATCCGGAAAAGGTGCAGGCAGTGGCCGAATGGCCGCAACCACGCTCGGCGCGCGCGGTTCGGGGGTTTCTCGGCCTTGCGGGGTACTACCGCAAGTTTGTCAAGGAGTTTGGCGTGGTTGCCGCGCCACTAACGGCCCTCCTTCGGAAGGATGGTTTCTCCTGGTCGCCGGAGGCGGCAGCAGCTTTTCACGCCCTCAAGACGACAGTCACCACGGCTCCCGTCCTCGCGTTACCGGATTTCACGCGGCCGTTCATTGTCGAGTGTGACGCCTCGACATACGGCTTCGGGGCCGTCCTTCTTCAGGACCAACACCCGGTGGCTTTCTTTAGCCGGCCAGCCGCGCCACGTCACCGTTTCCTGGCAGCATATGAACGGGAACTCATCGGCCTGGTGCTCGCGATTCGTCACTGGAGACCATACCTCTGGGGGCGCCAATTTGTGGTAAAAACGGATCACTACAGTCTCAAATTTCTACTTGACCAGCGTTTGGCAACCATCCCGCAGCATCATTGGGTCGGCAAACTACTGGGGTTCGACTTTACCGTGGAGTACAAGGCCAGTAGTACAAACACGGTGGCGGATGCCCTTTCCCGCCGCGACACGGAGGAGACGTCGATCATGGCGATCTCGGGTCCTCGCTTCGACTTCATCGATCGCCTCCGGCAAGCGACGTCCACAGATCCGGCGCTCGTCACGCTGCGTGAGGATATCACGGCGGGTACGCGGCAGCAGTCGTGGGCTCTCTCCGACGGCCTCGTCACTTTCAACGGCCGCCTCTACATTCCGCCGTCGTCCCCGCTACTCCAGGAGATTCTCAGTGTCGTGCACGATGATGGGCATGAAGGCGTCCTGCGCACCTTGCATCGTCTCCGCCGCGACTTCCACGCACCTAACCTTCGCAAGACGGTGCAAGAGTACATCCGCACTTGCAGTACTTGCCAGAGGTACAAGTCCGAGCACTTGCACCCCGCTGGGCTGTTGCTGCCGCTGCCGGTGCCCACGGGCGTGTGGACTGACGTCGGCATCGACTTCGTGGAAGCGCTCCCTCGCGTGGGCAGGAAGTCTATCATCCTCACCGTGGTGGATCGCTTCAGCAAGTATTGCCACTTTGTGGCGCTGGCCCACCCGTACACGGCAGAATCAGTGGCGCAGGTGTTCTTCGCTGAGATTGTTCGTCTCCATGGCGTGCCGCAGTCCATGGTCTCTGACCGCGACCCCGTCTTCACCTCGGCCTTTTGGCGGGAGCTCATGCGCCTCACCGGGACAAAGCTGCACATGACGTCAGTGTTTCATCCACAGTCGGATGGCCAAACGGAGGCTGCTAACAAGATCATTGTGATGTACCTACGTTGTCTCACCGGGGATCGTCCCAGGCAGTGGCTCCGGTGGCTTCCCTGGGCCGAGTACATCTACAACACCGCCTACCAGACAGCGACCCAAGAAACTCCATTCAAGCTTGTGTATGGCCGTGACCCTCCCACTATTCGCTCTTACGAGCCGGGCGACACGAGGGTAGCCACAGTGGCCAGGAGCATGGCTGAGCGCGACGAGCTTCTCGAGGACGTCCGCTATCGTCTACAACAGGCACAGGCGGTCTACAAGTCCTACTACGACAGACGCCATCGGGACATTCGGCATGACATGGGCGATTGGGTCTGGCTTCGCCTTTAGCCAGCGCGCCGCGTCCTCTCTCAACTTGCCAACCAGGGGCAAGCTCAAGCCACGCTTCTATGGGCCGTACCGCATTTCAGAGGTCGTCAACGACGTGGCTTACCGCCTTGAGCTTCCGGTACGCTCGCGCCTCCATGACGTGTTCCACGTGGGCCTCCTCAAGAAGTTCTTCGGCACGCCTCCACCTGCACCGCCGGGTTTGCCTCCGATCCACAACGGAGCGGCTGTTCCAGAACCGGAGCGCGTGACTCGTGCGCGCCTAGCACGCGGCGTTCGCCAGCTACTCGTCCACTGGAAGGGTGAAGCAGCATCATCAGCTACATGGGAGGATCTTGACAGTTTCGTCGAGCGCTACCCCGCTTTTCAGCTCGAGGACGAGCTGCTCGTCGAGGGGGGGAGAGATGTCATGTGGGGCACGTCCTACAGGCGTGGGCCACGCGGCCAGGAGCAGCAGCCGTCGGCCGCATCAGGCGAGGCGTAGGCTGGGCAGGAGTCCTGGTCCTGATACATTAGTTCCTAGAATAAAAGACTAGTTTGTTACGTATAGGTTTCTAGTTTGTTAGCAGCCCATGGGGCCTTTATATATCGTATAATCAGCACCCTTTGAGGGCAAGCAATAAAGTTATTATCTCCTACCTCTTCCTCCGTCTCCTATCCTCTCCTCCCGCACCATTGAGCAGCCAGGCAAAAACCCTAGCGCTCCTATCCACCGAGACTACGAACTACGTAGTCGAGGCCCCGCTGTCTTGGGCATTGAGGCCCTTGACACATACAAACCAGCTGATCGACCTAAGCATCCATACATACATATTACAACTAACACATATCTGGTTTTGACTGCATCATCTATTTTCCTATATTGTATCAAGATATGGAGGCCTTTTAATTAATCCTTGTGCTTAGGAATATCTATATTTTTGTGGTGGATGAAGACGTTCCCGTGCATCATGTGACTGGCCGTTTGGTAGGACAACACACTGGATGGAGGGGTGTCTGCGTCATCTATTTTTCTACATAACAACGTATATCTAGATTTTCATGTATGATTAAACTTTTCCTTTTTCTGAAATCTGCAGCATGTACAGTGGATGAGAAGCTTGGTGCATGATTTGGGGGCTTGTAGGTTGATCGGACAATAAGCTATATGAAGTCTTGAGGAGCCATACAGTTGATAAGAGATGTCACATGATATGTCGTGTGTCCAGACTAACAACGTTCACGCTGGATTGAAGCTCTTCTTTTCAGGTATTGCACACATGAGACTGGAAAAGCAACGTAAGATGGACGGCAATGTTAGTTTGCTGCATCTGAGTTTTCTTATCACGTTCTGCCTGTGGGTTACATCTATGTACAACATATATCTCCTCTTTGTAATTAGCATCACAGCCTATATAATCACTGTAAACACGCCGCCTATTTGGGGTGGCCCTTATTAACATCTGTGAAGTAAAAATTTCATGGAACTAATATATTTTCAATCCTGTGAATCACATGAAAACAATGTTTGCATTTGTTTGAACAAGTACCTTAATAATATATTTCCACTAGAAAAATAGTATGAACTTGATTTCCAAATTCACGCTCTGACGAATATTTAACCCAATAGTATGTGGATGCAGATGCAGATGCTCTTAATAACACTGTTGTTAATGTCCAATTGCCATTTAAAATCTTGGTCGCCCAAAGTTACTACTAGAGCCTCCATTTCTCTCTTTGAAGGTGTGAAATTTTATCAACTAGATGATACCCCGCGCGTTGCTGCGGGATCTCTTTGCTAGCATTAAAAGTGGCATAAAAAACCTAATAGAACCGAAAGTCAGCACTATACATTCCAAGGTGAATCACAACAAAGAGAACAGTTTTCCCGCAGGTAGTAGACTGGGTCTTGTGGATGTATGGCCAAAGTATAGATATCAATATTCGATCGTTTTGTATGATCAATGCTTGAGTGCCAACAACATTTCTATGAATTGCGCCAAGTTAGTGTATCAAAGTATCAAAGTGTGGAACAGTGCCTTGATACTAAGAAAGACTTACTCTATTTTATTTTTCCTTTGAACTATTGGAGTAGATTTCCAATTACCATTGATTAAGACATCATCACATAGCCTCTATGGAGCTCAAAAGATTAATCAGGCGAGTAACTTTTACAATTCTGAAGATATTTGACAAAAATGAACATGAAAACAAACCTATTGACGCCACCTACTTCCATTGTTCTCCATCAAGTACAATTGTTCCTTTTTCATGGGAAATGCGGTAGTTTTCGGAATAGAGACTGCTTGATACATTTGTTGGTTGAAAACACAACTAATAAAACATGTGTTAAATATTGTACTTTTCACAATTGATGAAGAAACCACTCTGTTTGGAAAATATCAGGTTTTGTTGAATCTCCTATTTTCATCATCAAGCATAAGTTGCAAAGGTATATCTGAGATTAATTTAGGAATACTTAATATTATTACTCAACGTAGGTAAGTGCACCAAATATACGACGGGCATACAGCCACAAGTTATGATACAACGGCAGTACATATTGTAAATAAAAAAGACATCGCTCCAGCGATACCCATAGGACTTATCTATCTTCGAAAATGCGGAGAACATACCTCATCTTCCATAAATCATATCTGCAGCTTACACTTGTGTACAAAGAACTACATGTGCCATAAACATTCAAATGATCGAACAAATAGGAAATCAAGATTTTGCCCAAGCCACACACAACCAAAAGCCATTACACAGGGTACATGCATAGAACAAAAATGGTAATTTAATTTTTGATGGATCTGTAACAATGTCTTGCCTGAAATAACATGTAGAGAAGTACAGGTCATTGAAAGTGTAGTTATCCTGTATGGATCTGTAACAATGGCAAGCCTGCAAACAACATAAAGAGAAGTAGAATTCAACGAAAGTACAGTTATCCAAATAGCAGATCAAGATGAGGAATGGTACTGGCTCATATATCATCACAAAAATTATTATCATTCACCGTGCGTCCTGCAGTTTTTAATTCTTACAAAATATAAAAACAATTCAAAACTGTAGACAATTAGGTTTGTAGGGCGAAATCGGACCGCTTCTTCCCATGGCTAGGGGCAATGTAGACGCATCCCCAGCCTTGGTGGCTCCTCCTTCTCATGGCTCAATTGAAAGAGATGAATGAACCTAAAGCTGAAACGATGGACCTGTAGAGCAGTTTCAGCAGAGAATTTTAATAGTGGTGGAGAATTATTTCCGATCAAGGTAGAAGGAAGACGAAAGGAAAAGATTTGTAACCTGTTAATAATTGTCGTTGCTATTTACTTGGATTCCTATATGAACTCGTGTTTATTAAAAGCCATAATAAAAAGTTAAGTGGGGGAGATGAAAAACTGATGTAGGACGCAGTGCAGTGGGATTATTTTGGCTCGATCAGTCAATGGGTTACGGCTGCAATTGAAGGCAAGCGAGGCTAATTCGATCGGTTGTGTGCAAAGAATACGATCGTTTTTATAAGAACAAAAATACTGAAGACAGAAAAAATCCCGAAGAGTACACAACCTGTCGACGTACTCACGAAGTTTGCTACCCTTGCCGCAAACCCATGGCGGACACGCATGAGCAAAACTTCCTAGTACTATGCAGTAGCTCAACTTGCCAAGAGCATGGCTACTATTACGTCAGGTGAAGGTGGCTCACCATCCGCAGATACATCACCTCCGCCTGTTGACTAACCAAAAAATTAATTAGTCATCATGGAATCAATGAACCAACCAACGATCTGTGGTTGATGACTGGACTCTCTATGGCACCGAGTAAGGGCGACGTACCAGCAACTCATGTGCCGCTAGACACCGTTGTTATCGAGGCCGAGGTACTTGACGGCGACCTGCTGCGGAGTGGGGCCGGGGCGAAGGCCGCCGTCGACGGGGTCCCCCTAGACGGGGCCAAAGCCGACCTCAAAGGAAGTTGGAGGTGGATTTGCGAGGGACTTACAGCTCGTCAGGCGAGTCAATCGCACAAAACCACCACATTTGTGGCTAGGTTTGCAGAAAACCACCAAGTCGCTAATCCGTTGCAAAAAACACTTCATTAGCAATAAATTTGTTGCAAAAAGCACTGATCAGGTGATTTAACCCATTTAATCATTTTCTGACAAGTGGGGCCCGGTTGTCAAGAGCTGACTTGGCAAACAAATGGCATACACACCCCTGGATCCAAAAATAAAAAGCAATCAACACCCTTGCTCTCAATACCCCTGCTCTCGATCCCGCTGGCTCTCGTGGCCGTCGCAGAAGCCCACCCGCCGCCTGCGCGCAGCCGCCGCAACGGCATCCTCACTAGAGAAGGGCAGCAGCGGCACCCTCAGCGCGGTGGCGACGGGAGTGCTCGGCCCCGCGGCTGCTAGACGCCGTGCAAGCAGCGGCAACAGCTCCACGCCGCTCCTCCCTGGCTCGACGCCGTGCCCGAAGCAGCAGCTCAGAGCAGTTGGGGACGCCGTGTGGTGCACCACCACCAGGGGCTGGGCGTGGCTCTCTTGGACGGGGGCTCCACGACGGCATCCTCCTCCTCCTCGTGGTGGCCGCGCTGCCGCTCTGCGCCGCCCAGAGCCCCATCTCGCAGCCCCCATCGCCCGACGCGCCCACCGCGTCCCCGCTCCTCCGCCCCGACGCCAACGGATCCGCCTCCCCTTCCATATCCCCCTCCGCAGGGTCCCCCGACAAGGACAAGGCGCCGGCGGCATCCCCTCCGTGTCCATCGAGACGTCCCCGCTCCCTTCCCCCGCTGTGGCCCCTTCCTACGCGCACTCGCCGTCGCCGTCTCGTCCTGCACTCCGCCGCCGCGCCCGCCCCCTCCCCTGCTGCTGACAAGGAAGGAGACGACGACGACGCCGATTACAACAAGAAGAAGGGCCAGGCCCCAGTAGGTTAGGGCGGCGCCGACGGGTTAGGTGAGGTGGCCGGAGCCGGAGGAAGGTCAGTCGCGCAGGGGAGATGAAAGATGGGTCACGAGCGCAAGGGAGGGGGCGGGATGGGTGGGGTCTGATTGTTTTTTTATTTTAGATCCAGGGATGTGTATGTTAATTTTTTGCCATGTCAGCACCTTACAATTGGGCCCCAGTTGTCACAAAGCGATCAAACAGGACAAATCACCCGATCAGTGTTTTTTGCAACGAGATTATGCAGATCGCGGTGATTTTTGCAACGGATTAGCGACTTGTTGGTTTTCTGCAAACCTAGCCGCAAATGTGGTAGTTTTGTGCAATTGACTCCTCGTCAGGGTGAAGGCTTGCAGCCTTTGTCATCGCCGCCGTCCGCCAAAGGTCCTCCAAGGAGAGAAATCGTAATTTCATCACCGAGCGCACCACGCCGCACCGGTTCATCACCAAGCGCACCCCGCTGCACCGGCCCTGGCGTAGGACGTACCTCCTGCTCCATTTCTCGTAGCAGCCGCCACCACCAGGCCTGAAGCACACGAGGTGGCCCATGAATTCGGACCAGTAGCTCAGGAGGACCTTCAAACCATGGACTCAAGCACCGTGCCAAGAAGGGGAACGTAGCACGGGTGACCTCAGGAGAATCACAGACGGGAGCCAAGTCGGCGGTCCTACCGGAGGGGAGTGAGATGATCTCGGCCGCCACGCCGGACTGTACATAGGGGAAGGGGAGTCAATGGGCTCGGCTGAATCGAGGGAGAGAGAGGCACATTCTGTAGTCTGTTCTACACGAGACGGGCAACCTTTGATGGTTCTCCACTGTAATAAGGTGGTAACCGAAGCATCACAACATTGCATTGTGAGCCTGAAGGTGAAGAATTCAGGGCAATTAAACTCAGAGATGGAAGAAGAGCAGTCATGAAAAGTGGGTGGCGTAGGTGAATGTGACATTTCCGTTTTAAGAAGAGAGAGATTAGGTCCTCTTGGAAATGAGCTGATTGGTCGGTGTTTGGAAATAAAAGCTGATGTGGCATGATGATGATGTGGACAATGTGCATGTTAAGAGAATTGCTAGTAGTGGGGATCAACTTCTTAAGAATGTAAGATGTAAGATATGTTATTGCATTGTTTTGGTTGTAAGTTATGCATGGAGTGACATGGAAAATCGTGAATGGACAACCTCTTCTAATAATAACATACAAACACCATGGTCCTGAATTTGCCATCTATTCACTATACCTACAACTCCTTTAATTAAATATGTATATGTAATAATATATGTTTACGATGTCTCACCACTAGCCACACAAAAGCACGGGTTGGAGATGTCCTTCATAGAAGTATCCACATAATACAAAATTATTGGGTAAATACAGAATACTATTAATTATTTCAAGCAACCACGATGAGGTCTACCTCTGCATATGCACAAAAGGTGCAACTTATATTCTGGCATCAAGGGGCGGCTACAATAGATGTTATCACTAATTTAATTTATTTTCTGCATCGTTCTACTTATTTACTGAAGATAAAGTGTGTACTCGGTGCTTGAGCCTGACTTCATTTAGCTCTTTGTGTTAGCAAACCGATTGCACCCAATGAGAAAACATACTGCAACGAGTGGTATATTTTTCAGAACAATGAAAACTTGAATATGGTTGGAATGACTCATATAAGCAGCTGAGGACCTGAAAAAAGTGTGATTGCTTCAATGTATTTTTTGCTCAATACTTCAATGTATTTTGTATGAACCTTACGTATATCGATTTTTTTTAATATTTAGAAAATATCAATACCCCGTTATTTGGTGATTGTACGAAACAATATATGAAATAATAGTGTTCTTTAGCTCACAACAAAGATACCATGATATTTTAAATATTTCTCTTGGACTATCCAGAAAAAAATCTGTTCGTGTTAGGCTTACATCATAATGTAATACCAACAACTGAATGCACTTAAGTTGTGTTGATCTAGAAAATGCACATCATATGCATTCTACCAAGTGATATTATCACTAAGATGATTCCGTTTTTCCATTTTGTGCAGTTTAATTACCAGTTGGTGTATGGAGAAACAAATATGACATTTTGGTTGAATAGAACTTTTGAATCATGAATTAGATATTTTGAGAAAAAAAATGTGTTCTGTGATCTATGCATGTCATCAATATGATAGACCAATAATAGATTATCCAGAGTAAATCTTCCATTTATGTATGTTTGGGAGACCAAATGTGGCATGACTTAAATTAAGGCTCCGATCATATTTCTTCTCCTCACTGATAACTTTAGACTATTGAACTATGTATGATGAGTTTCTGATGTAGATGTAGTACAAGAACAAAAATAGTTTGACATGAAAAAAAATTGTTCCATTATTACTGTTAAATAGTGGAACACAATCTATGACACATATACATTATATATATTCTCAAGATAAATCAAATCATAGCATTCTAAGTCAAACTTACAGGTAGAACTACATGCTATCTTATAAATGTATTTGTCTCACATATTCAATATAAATATCTAAATGATAAGTAAGAGCGCCACGGTGTTTCATTATAACAGGACAAGATGTTAGCATAAATGTGCTAGCATAGAGGAGGAAACAATTGGCACACTGAAATTCACAAGATCCAAATGGTATAGCTTTTTTAGATGACCTATTTATTTACTCAATGATCACACAAGGGGATACCTTTGTAGACAAAATTGGCCTATTTATCTCTCAAACTTTGGTATAGAATTCGGAATTTGCTTGCAATTATGGGTTCCATCCTTCGAGCGATTTCTAGATGGGATGTGACATTGTGCGAGTGACTAAAAAGAAGTTCATGGTGAATTATGCACTGATTATGCATGTGTACAACTACATTGGCCGATAAATTAAGGAGGCGGCCATGCACAATAGGATAGTTCAAACGACAGATAGTGGAAAAGATAAAACAAATGATTGGGTGTGCTAATGGAGGGGTAGATTGTAATAGTATATGGGGACTATCCAGTTTCACATGACACGTAGAATTACACATTGACATATGTGTTCTTACTCAGCATACTACGCGTATGGATTATTAAATTTCATATACAACCTTGGGAAAGTAAAATAATTCTCTTGCAACCAGCCACCAAATTTCATATTTAGTTCAAGTTTATGTTTTCCATCCATGGGAACTTGCAACTCTTATTCTATTTCTTTGTTGGAACAAAAATATACAATTGAAAAAAAATTAAAAAAGTATATCATACCATCTATCCTTTAAAGATGCTGCCATTATTTACACAAAACCGAATAATATGATGTCATTACTAAACTGTGTAAAGTTCTAGCCCGCGCATCGAGCGGGCCACTTTGCTAGCTTGCTTGAAAAGTTGAAAGAGTTATGCTATATACGCATGTTGGAATACAGCACAACACATGCCCACCATTGCTGGTACGCTGACATCTCAATGTCTCATCATCACACATTGCATGTGCGTTTACTACGTGTATTATCATTGTGTGTTGTCGTTTGCTCTTTGCTTGACATTTAGAGATATTAAAACTGAGCACTTTTCCATCCCTCTCAGGTCATCAGCCTTTTGAGCCGTCGGATCTCGCCCTCTACACATTCTTGGCCGTGAGATGCACTTCTAATCCCGCATGGGTGTAGTGAAGTGGATTGGGCTGCTGCTCCCGTAACAAAATCCGACCTTTCTTGTTAATTGAGCCAGCTTACCATTGCGTTGTGCCGACTTGGGCTTGCTGGGTTCTACTTCTCTCCTCTCCCCCCGTGGCGGCGATGGGGTCCAAGGCGGGGAGGGCCTCGCTATGCGATGCGACGCCACACGGCGATCCCACCTCACCAGTCTGGCATTCATGGGATGGGGGCAACGAACCGTCCCTTCAATTGAGTACAGAGTTTGAGGAAATAAATCACCATTGGTGACAGCCTCTAATTGCGATCAAAGTGCGCCACTCACGGATGACATTGTTTGCATGCCGGTTACCGTGACGCTCAGGCTCTTCCTTTACTCCAGGCGTATACATATAGTCGCACTGTTCCTTCCCCACCCCTTCTTTACTTCGGCAGTGGCGTCTCGAGCAGCCATTGTTGAGCCCCTCTTCATAATGAATTCATCATTCGTTATTACTGATGCTGTTATTTCTTCTCCCAGCTTGATGCGCCTGCTCTAGGTCGACGGATTCGACACAGATCTTCTTGGTTTCCCTCTCCCTTGCTGCAGATTCCCCTTCTTGCTACCTTCCCTCTTCTGCACAATTAGTTATGGGTTCTTCTTAGTGTTGATCTCTTTCTCTTCCAATTTGATTCAAGTGGTGTCAATGGTTGGGTTGGCGACTGGTTATTCAGTTGGCTGAAGGTATACTAATGCTGTTGATTTCCATTGCCTAAAGGCCAAGTTAGTATCTGTGTAAACCTGTGTATACGTGTCTATTATTCCTACAATATCATGGCATTTTCAATGCATATTATTTACTGAAATAACTCCACTGCCTATGGACGCGACAATTGGCAGCACTGTTGAACGGAGGAGGCATCTCAAGTTCGTTGTCTACAACAGTCCAATCCTGCGATGCGTGCTTTTTTTATTTGGGATTGGAGTTACAAGAGGTACTGATTTATTATTTTCCATCTGGGTTCACTGTTCTTTGTAAATTATAAATCTAGCTCCCAACTCACTAATTAATGCATAAGGTTGGTCAGCGCCTTATAATCCTCGGATTTTTTTTACTATTATCCTCAGATTTTTTTTACTATTATCCTCAGATTTTTTTTGTTTAGTAATGTTCTATTTTTGCAAAATTGCTTACCAGTAACCAAAGTAAACAGGTTACTTGTGTGATGTTTCGAAGATAATATTTTCCATACAGTAGATTCATAATGGAATCTTCATTATATAGTTACTTATTGTTGACTCAATGTAATTGCTACTACCATCATCATCCGTTTTCTATCATTTTATCATTTCTTTTATATTTAGATGTCCTTCTTTGTGTAGTTGCTACAGTGGCCGTGGGTCAGATAATTAGTTCACCTGTACTGTCATACATCATACCGTTATGTTTTACTCCCTCCGTCCTGAATTATTTGTCGCAGGTATGGATGTATCTATATGTATTTTAGTTCTAGATACATCCATTTTTGCGACGAGTAATTTGGAACGGAGGGAGTAGTATATATGCATTAAGGATATGTGATTGCTTATGCGACAGTTTACTTTCGTGAAAGCGCGCGGCAATAGTGACGATCCACTTTTATCGTGATGATGTGAGGTGGTGCAAATGGCTCGATGAAGCAAAAAATGCGCAAGAAAACGAGGTGCTGTTACTTTGCCCATTCTTCAATATCCCACACAGAATATTCTCTGGCTTCATCTCATATAGGGGATGTCGCAAGTTAAAAGAAAAATATTTTCTCTCTTTCATCAGTTCATGTGCCATGTTCCCTTAACTCTGTTGCTGCACAGGTGGATTCCGTAAGTTTAAATGAAGCTGCCCACTAAGCACATCACTTCAATAAGTTGGTTATCTGAAGCACCTTTTTAAATTTCTGCTGGGTACGTATTAGAGTAGTAGAGAAAACGAATAAACTCTAGAATCACCACTGCTTGGTGTCCTATAAGTATGAATGATAAATCATTGTCATTTCGATATTTTCTACATTCCATTTTTTGTACACTAAATATCTGTATATACCTTGTCTTAACTTGTACTTTCGGATGATTTCCATCTAAAGATGTCAGACTACTTCATGTGAGTATGAATGATAAATCATTGTCATTTTGATATTTCCTACATTTTGTTTTTTGTACTTTCGGATAAATTTCATCCCACGATGTTCTGTGACAATATTGTTTCCACTTGTTCTTGCTTAAATATGCTTCCCACATAACCAGGCTTCTCATCTTTTGGTTTGTCTTTTTAGACGTGTGCAGTTAAGCTATCTGGTTCCAAATTCCATCAGGAAGTCCAAATAATAACAACTTTGATACAATGTGTGGAGGTAGTGAAAGAAGCATACGTTCCGATCTTTGTGGAAAACATTATCTACTACAAGATAATGCATTGCATCTTTGTAAATAACACTTCAGTTGGGATGATATGTTATTATTATTCTGGAAATGAAAACCCTATATTCTTATCATGTTGGTTAAAATACTATTTGGTAGATACTTCTGCTTTAGATTTATATGGTTACTTTTGATACTGACATAAACATATTTTTTTTATCTTCATGCTTTGATATATTTACTAAATTCCTAGCATTCTATCATCATAACGGATGGGCGCAGCAACGCGCGCCATCAATGATCTAGTGAATACATGATGGGCAAGTATGATACGAGATGCCCACAAGATCTTGCAAAGTCCAAAGCCACGGCTTTACGCCGATAATAGGTACTGGCGCCCACGCGCTGCCTGCCCGGGCCTGGCCCAACAAGGCCGATGTGCCCGGTTGCTAACAAGACTGCTTGGGGAGGTGGCCCTCTCCAGGATTCAAACTCGAGGCATTGCTTTAACGTACAGCTGCGCACAACCACTAGAACTATTCGACTGTAGTGACTGATAGAAGTGCCAACATTATAAGGACATTTGGGCGTGCTATTTATTGTATGTGTACACCATCACTTAGTATTTTGAATTATTTTTAAAAAATTATGAATTTAAATAACTTCATCTATTTACAAAAAAGTTCATCGAATTTGAAAAAAAGTTCATCAAATTTGAAAAAAGTTCATCGAATTTGGAAAACGGTTCATCAAAACTTGAAAAATAGTTCATTGATTTTTTTTGAAAAAATCATCAATTTTGAAAAATGTTCACAGATTTTGAGAAAAGTTCATTTGATTTGAAAAAATTTCATCGATTTGAAAAAGTTTCAAAGATTTCCAGAAAGGGTTCATGAATTCTAAAAAAGTAATTTTTTTGAAGAAAAATCACGAATTGTGAAAAAAGTTCATCGATTTGACAAAAGTTCATCAATTGTTTTTAGAAAAATCAAATAAAATAAAAAATTTAATCAAATTTGAGCAACAAAATCACAAAACTTTCAAAAGATCATCATTTAAAAAAAAATGTTCGTGCATCCGAAAAAAGAAAAATAAGAAAAAATAAATGTAAACAAATTAAAAGAGAAAGAAACATGAAATAAAAACATCACAAAAAGCGTCTGAAAAAACAAAGAACGAAAAAAAACCTGCTGGTAACTCTTTGCTTGCACTTGTCCAAGACAACAATGAACTTTTGGATGGTAAAAACTATGAAGTCTCCTTTCACTACTCACAATGAGTATGTAGGCAACAATATCGGAATATTTTTGTTCTTGTAGTTTCCAAACCAGTTTACTGAAGATATTGCAAAACCATGTGATGGGTGCCAAACAAATGAAAATTAAAGTAATTGGCCCTAACTACTATGATAGACCAAAAGTTTTCCTCAAAATGGTGAAGGTTGGGCGGACTGTCCTCACAAGGGGTTGGACTAAATTTGTGCGTGCCTTCATCATGAAGGAGGGCAGGATATAGGCCTTCTGCTTCTTCACCTGGACCAACAACCAAAATATATTTCGTCTGTCTCTCTTCCGCTCCTTAATGCTACTGCTGTTCTTGTTTTAATTTGGTGCTTTTGTAATGGTTTTTCTATTTGGTTCTTTTGAATGCTTGAATATATGCTTCTGTGATCTGAATTATGCAAGGTGGTTGTACCTATGCAAATTGGGCATGTATGATAGACATGAAATATGTTGATTATCTTCTTTTGAATTCAAATTATAAATAATTCTAAACCGTGGAAACTAAATTATAGAAAATAACTAATTGTGGTTGTCATTACGGTGCACATGGTTTTAGAAAGAAAAATGTGTGCAACATTCCCCTACAATACATACGTTTCTTTGTCACCAAACATGTGAGATGGTCGACGTATCGCAAATGGTGCGCTATTGCAGAGAGTGTGTGATAGGCTACCTTATGGCACAAGCTTAGCTTATACAAAACATGTGCGATTGGTAGACACTACACACGTTTAGCTGTTAAACATGTGTGATGCGTGCTACATCACAAATCGTGTGCCCTAGTATTGTGTGTGATAGGCCCCTCCGTTGTTGGCCGCATCACCAATGTTGTGAAACAACATAGCATGTGTGATAAGCCCATATGTTCTTGGCAATGAAATATCTGGGACATTGGATGCTTTGTAAACGATTTTTTCTTGCTTCCTGTGTGTGATAGGCCCGTGCATCGCATATGATCGCTTTTACAATATTTTCTGCATCCTAGCACCCTATCACACATGTGATACACCCCCTATAGCAAACCATGCAAGACAATGATTCACATATGCGTGTACGATATGTTTTTTTAAGCGTATGTGATGACCTTAAAAGTACTAGTGTTAGTATTAACCAAGTACAATAAGCTCACTTGGTTGAAAAAGTGATGGTACAAAATCAAGCAAACCTAAAGAAAAAGTACAAAAAACCAATTACTCATGGCCATCCACCTCGTTGATGAGTTGTTATGACATTTATTTTTTGGCGATCTCCCCATCAAGTGTTCGTGCATATATATATCAACCGTGGTTCATAGTGATCACACAACCAGAAGCAGATAAAGATAGGGTACACATCCATCGTGCCCACACATTTTATCTTCGAGTATGTTAGTCATGGTGGATAGTACTTAAGACAATTCCTCTCATTTTATTTTGTAGAAGTCATGTTTTTAGGAAATACGAAATATATATTGTGCCATATGTGCACACTACCACAAGTATGTTAATTAGATTTGGGAGGCGTTAGGAAACGATTATCTTGTAGAAGCCACTTCAAAAGCGGTGAATCTAATGACATTTGTTTTCCTATACGAATTGAGATGTATGCCATGTGTTTTCTTTGATTTTTTTATTTCTATGATATTCCTATCCTATGAAACAAACAATACCTTATATGTGTGCACTATTCTTACAGTAGGCTTTGGTACAATCTGCTGTCACTAGCTCCATTTTTGCCTGTGAATTTTATTAGACTTAATTTCCCAGCTGTTTCTGGCGTACTGCAGTAATACGCAGCATATAAATGTCAGGACTCTGTTTTTTTCCGTGAAAACTCAGTTATTTACATATTAATTTTGGACATATTTTTACCATTTGTTTCCATTGTGACATGACAGTGACCCCTGTTGTCATGCATTTTCACTTGGAGCTTATTTACGAACACTTGTGGCCTTCTCCTTTAAATCTTGTTTAGAGGAAAAGAGCACCAGGCTTCAGTTCCATGTGGATGTGGTGTCACTGAAAGGCGCCTTGCCTAAAAATATTCCATATAGTAGGTGTAACATGTTTGTGTCACCGGCAGCCTAATCATAATCTCCCACACATGCACACATGATTTTAGTTGTTGCTGATAACAACGTTTTGTGCAGTGCCAGATCCGCATGTTGGTGACTTGAAGCAAAAAACTGGTGGAAAAAAGGCCTTTGGTCGCGGTTCGCAACTGCCATTAGTCGCGGTTGCGCAACCGCGACCAAATAAGCGCGACTAAAGCCCCCCACCTTTAGTCGCGGCTGCTTAAGAACCGCGACTAACGGCCCGTCCACGTGGGCGCCAGGCGGCCGTCGGGGCGGAGGACCTTTAGTCGCGGTTCTTCTGGCCAACCGCGACTAAAGGCCGCCACAGGTTTAGGGTTTTAGCCCCCCCCCTAAACCTGTTTTCTGTTTAATTTGTATTGTTTTATTTCTTTTGTGCTTTATTTTAATTTTGAAGGAGTTTCATATATTCTACGGTACTACATACATGCATATGAATGTACAATTTCAAATAAATTTGAAATTAGAACCAAAAAGAATTCAAGAGGAATATACAATATATATTCAATATCATCGGATGACCATATATAATTTTGAACAAGTTTCCATACATGATTTAATGCATATAAAGTTCTACGTCCTCGTAATAGTGTTCTCCTTTAGGATGGAGGACTTCCCTGCTGAACCATCCAGCTAGTTCCTCTTGAAGTGGTCGGAAGCGAGCTTCTGGACTAAGCATCCACCGGAGGTTATTCCTCTGAGCATTGGTATCACTCGGAACCCGCTCAGAGGTGTATCTCCGGATCATCTCACAGACATAGTATCCACATAGATTGGTCTCCGGTGGCTGAATATCCCCAGCATTCTTAGCCTTTGACCTTTTGAATTCTAGCTCTTTTTTGAATTCACCGACCTTTGTATCTACGAACCGTCTCCAAACCCTACGAGGCAAAGAAAATTAAATGAACAAGAGAGTTATTAGTTACTTGATATTAGGAAATGAACGAAATAGGCCGATCGATATAGAGCGCAAATGAATGAAAATAATTACTTCTGCAGCATTCTTCTCATGCCGCCCCAAAGCTTTGGATCCATATTCACAGAGTCGTGGACGAGACATTCTGAGGTGTTAACTTTAATTACTAGCAGAATCCAGTGAAACCTGCGGACACGATACATGCACAGTACGTCATGCATAACTCATCGATTAGCCGGCCACATACCATGCATGGAGTAAACAAAAGAGAATGTGCTCAAGACAGAAACACTCACCCAAAATGGTAAGGAAATAGAATATCACTTTTGAGTTCCTGCTTTGTAAGAAACTGCCACAGGTCTGCCTCCACGTCGGCGGGGTGACGCTCCAACACATGTCCATTAACGATGTGTGGGTCAATGAACCCAACATCATGGATGTTCCTTACTCTGCATTCCTTAATCTTCATTCTGCATGTATAATAGCGGACACAACAATATAGTTAGGACATATATATAGTGCAGGCAATATGAACGAGATGGGGTAGAAATTAATAAATCACTTACAGAACGTAGCAACTGATGATAGATTTATCGAGCTCGCGCAGATTGAAAAGCTGGAACAATTCACTCAGTTCAATTTGTACATAGTAATGTTTGAAGTGATGCTCATGTCTAACTTCCGCATAAATATATTCTTTGGCGTTTTTATTTTTTATGTAACCCTTGTACCATTTCAGCAGACCTTTCATTTATGGAGGTAGATCCTTTTCCTGCGCAGGCTCGACGAGAGGCCCATTCTTGACATATGTAATTACTACCTCCTTCACTGGCGCCTCATCAAGGCCTAACAGTTCACGAAGAGTAATACCTAAGTTGGCCGCTTGTTCTCTGGCACTCGTTACAGTCAATCCCTGTGCTGCCGCAGCTTGTATGATCTCGGGGGCATCCGGACAGAAGGCTTCCACTATAAGCGGGGCAATCGATTGTTTACTTTGTTCCCCGAGCTGGGCAACTTCTTTCCCGCTTTTTTTACTTTCGGCCTTCTCCCGCTCTTTGTTCTCCTTGAACATGAGTGCCTGCCTGCGAAGTTCACGTGCATAGTCGTTAGGCAGATTCTTCGCGGCTTGGGACGGTGTGCTCAAAAATGACTTAGCCCACTTCTTTTGCTCATCAGAAAATACTGGCTTGGGCTCGGGCTCTCTTTTCTTCTTGCAGTCCGCCTTCCATTTCTCCAAATCAGCAGCCGCGGCCGCGTCGACTTCCTCGGCACTACGTTCCCAAGGCCTTGTGGGGAGAGGCTTCAGTGATGGCTCCGGTACCTTTGTGGTCTCAGGTACATAAGGGTCCGGGTTAATAATCCAGGACTGCTTCTGCTTCTTTGCCGGAGGTGGATTGGGGGGCGGCGTCTGATCACCCGCCGGATGAGGACTGGGGGGCGGCGGCTGATCACCCGCCGGACGTTGTGGACTGGGGGGCGGCGTCGGCTGACGTGACGGAGGTGTAGGTGAACCGCCACCACCACCACCACCACCACCACCGCCACCGCCACCACCACCACCGTAGGGGGGTGGACTTGTTGTCCTTGGCGCCTCGCCTGGAAACTTGATAAACTTCTTTTGCCATAGAATGAAATGGCGCTTGACATCTCCAAGTCTTTTCTCCCCTTCAGGTGTAGCAATGTCAATCTCCAGTTCCTCAAACCCTTGGACTATGTCCTCCACCGTGACACGAGCATAGCCATCTTGAATGGGGTTGTTGTGGTGGAGTGCTCCAGGTAAACATGGTAAAGCACTGCCGATGGCTACCTTCATGGACATGTTCCCGATAGGATAATACAGATGACATTCTTTCATCTCCTTTATATCGTCCACGGGGTAGCGAGGAGGCTCCGGTGAAGTAATTTCGACCACCAGAGGCTCCGGTGCAGTAATTTCGA
>NC_041392.1:701238964-701245721 GCF_002162155.2 Triticum dicoccoides | reverse complement strand
TGCTTTATTTTAATTTTGAAGGAGTTTCATATATTCTACGGTACTACATACATGCATATGAATGTACAATTTCAAATAAATTTGAAATTAGAACCAAAAAGAATTCAAGAGGAATATACAATATATATTCAATATCATCGGATGACCATATACAATTTTGAACAAGTTTCCATACATGATTTAATGCATATAAAGTTCTACGTCCTCGTAATAGTGTTCTCCTTTAGGATGGAGGACTTCCCTGCTGAACCATCCAGCTAGTTCCTCTTGAAGTGGTCGGAAGCGAGCTTCTGGACTAAGCATCCACCGGAGGTTATTCCTCTGAGCATTGGTATCACTCGGAACCCGCTCAGAGGTGTATCTCCGGATCATCTCACAGACATAGTATCCACATAGATTGGTCTCTGGTGGCTGAATATCCCCAGCATTCTTAGCCTTTAACATTTTGAATTCTAGCTTTTTTTTGAATTCACCGACCTTTGTATCTACGAACCGTCTCCAAACCCTACGAGGCAAAGAAAATTAAATGAACAAGAGAGTTATTAATTAGTTACTTGATATTAGGAAATGAACGAAATAGGCCGATCGATATAGAGCGCAAATAAATGAAAATAATTACTTCTGCAGCATTCTTCTCATGCCGCCCCAAAGCTTTGGATCCATATTCACAGAGTCGTGGACGAGACATTCTGAGGTGTTAACTTTAATTACTAGCAGAATCCAGTGGAACCTGCGGACACGATACATGCACAGTACGTCATGCATAACTCATCGATTAGCCGGCCACATACCATGCATGGAGTAAACAAAAGAGAATGTGCTCAAGACAGAAACACTCACTCAAAATGGTAAGGAAATAGAATATCACTTTTGAGTTCCTGCTTTGTAAGAAACTGCCACAGGTCTGCCTCCACGTCGGCGGGGTGACGCTCCAACACATGTCCATTAACGATGTGTGGGTCAATGAACCCAACATCATGGATGTTCCTTACTCTGCATTCCTTAATCTTCATTCTGCATGTATAATAGCGGACACAACAATATAGTTAGGACATATATATAGTGCATGCAATATGAACGAGATGGGGTAGAAATTAATAAATCACTTACAGAACGTAGCAACTGATGATAGATTTATCGAGCTCGCGCAGATTGAAAAGCTGGAACAATTCACTCAGTTCAATTTGTACATAGTAATGTTTGAAGTGATGCTCATGTCTAACTTCCGCATAAATATATTCTTTGGCGTTTTTATTTTTTATGTAACCCTTGTACCATTTCAGCAGACCTTTCATTTGTGGAGGTAGATCCTTTTCCTGCGCAGGCTCGACGAGAGGCCCATTCTTGACATATGTAATTACTACCTCCTTCACTGGCGCCTCATCAAGGCCTAACAGTTCACGAAGAGTAATACCTAAGTTGGCCGCTTGTTCTCTGGCACTCGTTACAGTCAATCCTTGTGCTGCCGCAGCTTGTATGATCTCGGGGGCATCCGGACAGAAGGCTTCCACTATAAGCGGGGCAATCGATTGTTTACTTTGTTCCCCGAGCTGGGCAACTTGTTTCCCGCTTTTTTTACTTTCGGCCTTCTCC
Source organism: Triticum dicoccoides (assembly GCF_002162155.2). Taxonomy (NCBI): domain Eukaryota; kingdom Viridiplantae; phylum Streptophyta; class Magnoliopsida; order Poales; family Poaceae; genus Triticum; species Triticum dicoccoides. Next base: position 701,244,128 of record NC_041392.1, on the reverse strand, counting down.
CGCTCTTTGTTCTCCTTGAACATGAGTGCCTGCCTGCGAAGTTCACGTGCATAGTCGTTAGGCAGATTCTTCGCGGCTTGGGACGGTGTGCTCAAAAATGACTTAGCCCACTTCTTTTGCTCATCAGAAAATACTGGCTTGGGCTCGGGCTCTCTTTTCTTCTTGCAGTCCGCCTTCCATTTCTCCAAATCAGCAGCCGCGGCCGCGTCGACTTCCTCGGCACTATGTTCCCAAGGCCTTGTGGGGAGAGGCTTCAGTGATGGCTCCGGTACCTTTGTGGTCTTAGGTACATAAGGGTCCGGGTTAATAATCCAGGACTGCTTCTGCTTCTTTGCCGGAGGTGGATTGGGGGGCGGCGTCTGATCACCCACCGGACGAGGACTGGGGGCGGCGGCTGATCACCCGCCGGACGTTGTGGACTGGGGGGCGGCGTCGGCTGACGTGACGGAGGTGTAGGTGAACCGCCACCACCACCACCACCACCACCACCGCCACCGCCACCACCACCACCGTAGGGGGGTGGACTTGTTGTCCTTGGCGCCTCGCCTGGAAACTTGATAAACTTCTTTTGCCATAGAATGAAATGGCGCTTGACATCTCCAAGTCTTTTCTCCCCTTCAGGTGTAGCAATGTCAATCTCCAGGTCCTCAAACCCTTGGACTATGTCCTCCACCGTGACACGAGCATAGCCATCTTGAATGGGGTTGTTGTGGTGGAGTGCTCCAGGTAAACATGGTAAAGCACTGCCGATGGCTACCTTCATGGACATGTTCCCGATAGGATAATACAGATGACATTCTTTCATCTCCTTTATATCGTCCACGGGGTAGCGAGGATGCTCCGATGAAGTAATTTCGACCACCAGAGGCTCCGGTGCAGTAATTTGGACCACCAGAGGCTCCGGTGCAGTAATTTCGATCGTCGGTGCATCTGCACCAGCCGGTGGGGCCTCCGTGGAAGCCACGCTGCTTCTCCGCTGCTGGCTTCCGAGATCCGCTGGATGATCTTCATGCTGCACCCGAGCTGCATCTCTTTCGGCTACTAGTACACTCATGGTTTTCTTCATCACATCCATTTCCGATGCCAACCGCGCCACAACATCTGCTTCCCGATCCATCTTTCTCTTACGGCTTCTGTAACCGTACGGGTCATCGTTCTGGGGGAACCCTATTTTCCACGGAATGTGCCCCATGCCTCGTACACGTCCTCCGTGTTCAGGATTCCCGAGGGCTTTTGTCAGCGCGTCGTTCTCTCTGTTGAACTTGATCTTCCCCTGTTGAGCATCCCTCATTGCGTTAATAAGGTCTTGGCCAACATGTACAGCTGATCTACAACATCATTGTCATTCATTAAATGTTTTCTCAACCAACTGCCGAAAGTCTCCATGTGGGCCTTCCTAATCCAGGATTCAGGCTTCCCCGGGTTGTCCGAGCGTAAAATATTCTTGTGTTTCTCAAAGTACGGAGCCACCAAGCTGGAATTGGTCAGTACAGTGTGGTGTGCTTCAGTCAGAGAATGGCCGTCCATACATATCGTTGATTTCCTTCCGATCGTGCCTTTTCCACTTAGTCTCCCCTCGTGCCGCGATCGAGGAAGACCAATCGGCTTAATGTCAGGAACAAAGTCAACACAAAACTCAATTACCTCCTCATTTCCATAGCCCTTGGTGATGCTTCCTTCTGGCCTAGCACGGTTACGAACATATTTCTTTAATACTCCCATGAACCTCTCGAAGGGGAACATATTGTGTAGAAATACAGGACCGAGAATGAAAATCTCTTCGACTAGGTGAACCAGGAGGTGCGTCATAATATTGAAGAAGGATGGCGGGAACACCAACTCGAAACTGACAAGGCATTGGATCACATCGTTCTGTAACCGTGGTAGAACTTCTGGATTGATTACCTTCTGAGAGATTGCATTGAGGAATGCACATAAACTCACAATGGCTACTCGAACATTTTCCGGCAGGAGCCCCCTCAAAGCAATCGGAAGCAATTGCGTCATAATCACGTGGCAGTCGTGAGACTTCAGGTTTTGGAACTTTTTCTCCGCCATGTTTATTATTCCCTTTATATTGGACGAGAATCCAGACGGGACCTTCATACTGCTCAGGCATTCAAAAAAGATGACCTTCTCTTCTTTGGTCAGAGCGTAGCTGGCACGACCTTGAAACCATTCCGGATGCCGGTCATCAGGGTCTTTCAAACGTTGCTGGTCCTGCCGTGCTTCCTTTGTATCATTTGTCTTCCCATACACGCCCAAGAAGCTTAGGAGGTTCACGCAAATATTCTTCGTAACGTGCATCACGTCGATTGCAGAGCGGACATCTAGGACTTTCCAATATTCTAGCTCCCAGAATATAGATTTCTTCTTCCACATGGCTGCGTGCCCGTCAGCTCCCTTCGGAACTGATTGTCCGCCAGGACCCTTTCCAAAGATGACTTTCAAATCCTTGACCATATCAAATACCTCAGCACCAGTGCGTTCCGCAGGCTTCGGCCGGTGATCTGCCTTGCCGTTGTAATGCTTGCCTTTCTTTCTTACTGGATGAATTCTCGGAAGAAATCGACGATGCCCAAGGTACACGTTCTTCTTACAATTTGGCAAATGTACACTTTCAGTCTCATGTAAGCAGTGCGTGCATGCATTGTATCCCTTATTTGACAGTCCCGAAAGGTTACTAAGAGCAGGCCAATTGTTGATGGTTACGAAAAGCAACGCTCGTAGGTCAAATTCCTCTTGTTTGTGCTCATCCCACACACGGACACCACCCCACAGCTGTAAAAGTTCATCAACTAATGGCCTTAGGTACACATCGATGTCGTTGCCGGGTTGCTTCGGACCTTGGATGAGCACTGGCATCATAATGAACTTCCGCTTCATGCACAACCAAGGAGGAAGGTTGTAGATGCATAGAGTCACGGGCCAGGTGCTATGGCTGGAGCTCTGCTCGCCAAAAGGATTCATGCCATCCGTACTTAGAGCAAATCTTATGTTCCTTGCGTCAGCTGCAAAATCTTTGAACCATCTGTCGATCTTTCTCCATTGCGTTCCATCTGCGGTGTGTCTCAACTCCCCGTCCGACTTACGGTCCTCTTTGTGCCATCGCAACAACTTGGCATGCTCTTTGTTCCTGAACAGACGTTTCAACCGTGGTATTATAGGAGCATACCACATCACCTTGGTGGGAACCCTCTTCCTGGGTTTCTGGCCCTCAACATCGTCACCAGGGTCATCGCCTCTGATCTTATAACGCAATGCAGTGCATACCGGGCATTCATTCAAATTCTCGTATTCACCGCGGTAGAGGATGCAGTCGTTGATGCATGCATGTATCTTCAGAACCTCTAAACCTAGAGGGCAGACAACCTTCTTTGCTTCGTACGTACTGGCGGGCAACTCGTTATCCTTTGGAAACATATTCTTCAACATTTTCAGCAAGTTTTCAAATGCCGAGTCAGCTACACCTGCCTCTGCCTTCCATTTCAACAAATCCAGTGTGCAGCCCAGCTTTTTCAGACCATCATCGCATCCGGGGTACAGCGCCTTTCTGTGATCCTCTAACATGCGATCCAAATTCTCCCTCTCCTTTTCAGTTTCGCAGCGTCTCCGTGCATCAGCAATGGTCCGACCAAGATCATCAATGGGATCATCACGTGCCTCTTCTTCACCTTCCCCTTCACCTTCAGCATCCTCCATGAAAGTATCACCGAAATGAGCAAGATAGCTTTCATCGATGAAATCATCCCCTTCTTCATCTTCTTCCATTATAACCCCTCTTTCTCCATGCTTGGTCCAACAATTATAGCTTGGCATGAAACCCTTCTGAAGCAGATGCATGTGAACATCTCTTGAGGAAGAGTAACCCTTCTGATTCTTACAGATAACACATGGACAGATAACAAAACCCCCCCGCTTGTTCGCATTAGCCACTACGAGGAAATCTTTCAAACCCGTAGTGAACTCGCCGGAGAGTCGGTTACCGTACATCCATTGCCGATTCATCTGCATTATTATAATATAAAATATATAATTAACCATCATGCATTTGTTAAACTAACTAGCTACAAACAATATAAATTAAACAATGAACTACACACATGCATATTTTATCAATGACACATCAAAGGTTCATCAAGTTGCTAACCGCGATCGAGGAGTGTGGCTCCAACACTTCATGTCATGTTTGTTTCATGCTCTTGGGGCATTTCATCAAACACCTTATGTGCATAAGAGGAACCAAAAGCAAACCTACACCCACTTGTGAAGAGAATGGCTCCAAATGGCTAAGTGTTGGCTGCTGGATGGGTATATATAGGGGAGGGGCTTTAGTTGCGGTTGGCCTGGCAAACCGTGACTAAAGGTGCCCGAAGGCCTTTAGTCGCGGTTGTCCTGGCCAACCGCGACTAAAGACCCTCACGTGCGCCAGCTGGCCACCGAGCGCCCTGGGCCCAGGCCTTTGGTCGCGGTTCACCTCCAGAACCGCGACTAAAGGTCCCATTAGTCGCGGTTCCTACAGCTTCGCGACTTATGGGGCTGGACGGAAGCCTGTTTTTCCACCAGTGAATGTATACGACCTCATACAGTGATATACTCATGACACTAATAGTGATTGCCTTCATATCACAGCTAGACGTGCATGCTCATATTCTTCAATGATGATGGTGATATCGCCTTAATTCGGCATGCATGTATATATGAAGGCCTGTCATATTCTTCCATGGTAATGATGTTGATGATGATGTGTTGTCATATGCTACGTATGGAGGTACAGCCGACAAGTACGACTCCCAATTCTCCAAACACATGTTGGTAAAAAAGTTACTGGTGATCAGCTGGTTCTGCACCTGTCATGGTCACACAGAAATGGCTTGAAAAGTTACAAAGAGAGTTTGGCTATATACGCGCGTTAGAATACAGCACGACACATGCCCACCATTGCAGATACGCTCACATCTCAACGTCTCATCATCACACTCTGCATGTGCGTATACTACAAGTATTATCATTGTCTGTTGCCGTTTGCTTTGCGAGGCATGAATACATGATGGGCAAGTATGATATGAGATGCCCACAAGGTATTCCAAAGTCTCAAGAAAATGATGATGATAACAAACATAATCACGGAGCTGGCTCCCGTGCTATGGTCACCGGCACCGAA
>NC_041392.1:701196143-701238776 GCF_002162155.2 Triticum dicoccoides | reverse complement strand
CGCATTTGGAAGCGGGGAGCATGAACGAGATGGGTATGTGTTGACCACGTGCATGTGACGGGTACAGCGCTGCCGTAGACCATATGGTTAGCTAGCTTGAACAGTTGGAGGACTTTAGAAGACATTCCGATGTTGGTATGTCTTAAACGACCAAATAACTTGTGTGTTTTTTAGAGGTACACATATTCATGCGTTTTATTTTGAAATTGCATATACATGTGTATTAGGGCTAAGTGTATATGTGCAACTTTTCTCGACTATATTCGAAATTGCATCCTCACCGCACTCATGTTTCTCGAGGTTTGCAAAGATTTCAATTGTAGGGCAAAGTTTGTTTACAACTAATGATTTGGCTAGCCCATATTTGGCATAACCAGTTCTTACAAAAACTAGTAGAGATAAGCCAAGTAGTTTGTTTTTAAACCAATTAATAGCTAATACTTTGTGCTAACCCATACAATAGTAAAAAAACTTCCCCATGAAAGTAACCATGCTCTTAGTCTGCTAGACCCAAGAAGAGTCTTGTTCCTCTTATTCTGGAGTCTCTTGCTAACTCTGCTCGTCTCGTGCATCGTGGACCATATAGTAATGGTGCAACCGACTATGCAGTTCAAGATAATGAACAACTACAAGCAAATCTTTTCCTAATACCTCCCAAATCTAACATATTTGTAGTAATGTGTGTGTGCTATAATGTACGTTCTATATTTTGTTGAAACATGACTTTAGTAGAGTTAAATTGAGGACAATTTTCTTGAGGAGTAATGTATCCATAGTGGTTAGCTCACTTGAGATGAATAACCCATATGTATCTTTCTTTACTCTATTCCTTGCTAGGTGATCATTACAAATCAGGGTGGATGTGAGCTATATATACAGTTGTGTGGTGAATGGGAGCTAGGAAAAAACAAATGCAGTAATAATTCATTGCACTGTTATCACACCATCTGCCTTCATGGTCTAGCTATTATTTGGATACATCATTATTAACATAATTATATAACATGCATAACGTAGGAGGTTAAATTTCAGATATCATAATACGGAACAAATGATAAGTTATTTGAAACTATGATAACAAACAATGAACACATGTATTTGTTTATTTTTCTAACTTCATGCAGATGGGTACATGTTTTTTGTTCTGTGTGAATTGGGATGTCGAATCCTTTTTTTGAAAGTAAGTGGTGTCTTTTTATAAGCCAGGACTTCGAATAGATCTTTACCATCAAATTTTGTATGTATCCTTTTTCTTTGTTTAGAATGGATCAATGGAAGACAGAACGTGATTATTCTTATGCATCTCTTTCCTTCTTTTTTTCCAAACGGAGACGGCATATATTGTTGAAGGAAAACTTGACCATGTGTGATGATGGCCTTTTTAAAAAAAGGATCCTTGTTATTGTGACTTAATCAAACTAAAAACAAAAGAAGCTAAAAGAAAGTGTTTGCATAAATCTTAGCGTAAAATTGACGACATAGAACTTAGATGGACAATACTTAGAGCACATCTAAATGTACTTTAGCAAAACTGTTAAAGGAAAAACATCACGATGGCTCTTTTCTTGTAGCATGATGACTCTTGAAGGCATATATTGTCGTAGAAAAACTTGGTCACGTGTGATGATGGCCTTTTAAAATAAAATCACGATGGCTCTTCTCTCGTAATCCTTTTTTCGAAAGTACGTGGTGTCTTTTTATTAGCCAGGACTTCCAATAGATCTTTACCATGAAAATTTGTACATATCTGTTTTTTTCTTTGTTCAGAAAGGAAGAAAGAAGTGATTATTCTTACGTATCTTCTTACCTTTTTTTTTCAAAACGGAGAAGGTATATATTGTTGAAGGAAATTGATCGTGTGTGACGATGGCCTTTTCTATATTTATATCTATACCTAATATTAAAGAGTGGAACCTTTCATAGTTCTCCATACGTCATCTATTTATATCCGTTAATTTTATGTTAATCATGAAGATTTGATGGCTGAGATTTAAAAATAAATCTACACACGTACAAGGAAAAAAAACATTGCGAAAAAAAAGCCCCAGGCCCGTAACATGGTTTCAACTTTTTGAGTTGTGTAAGTATTTGGATTGGACTCTATGCAATCAGTATGCTATAAATAAAGTCCTCGCATATAAAAATAATAATCTATAAATGAAGAAGAAAAGCTGTACCGAGAAAACAAAAGAACGATCCAATCGCTGTAGTTACGTGCATATGTGTCTGATGAAATTAATCGGCAAGATCAACTAGCTTTTTAGGCCGTACTACATGGCGACGTGGCACAGGCATGGGCAGCCACCGCCAGCGCTGCTGCCGCCGACGGTGGTCGACAAGCCATGGTACATGTACAAGCATGTCCCGGGAGAGCATAGGACGAGGTTTCCAGGGCCGATCCCGGCGCCGTGGATGGGCCCGCGCCTGACTGGCAACGGTGGCTTCAGGATGAACACCACCAGAGTCGAGCGCGTCACCATGATCAAGCCAGATAAAGGCGCGCGCCCTTACCAAGTGGCCACGCCGGTACCGGGCAACGAGAGCCGCAGCAACACCAGCATCATGAGTCCATGATCACCAGAGGTCACCGTCGCAAACGCTGCCAGGACATCTTGCTGGACACCGGGGAGGAGGACACCGGAAAGGCTCCCCGGGCTTCCTCTCGTTGGAGGCAAAGCACAGGAAGCTGTCGGCCTTCTGTTTCACCCTCTGCGGCATCGTGTTCTGGCTGGCGGTGGTCGTCATGGGTGTGGCCGTGCTCACCGTGTACCTCGTCTACCGCCCGCAGCCGCCGAAGCTCCGCGTTACGGATGTGTCCCTGAACGCCGGATATGTGGATGAGCTGAACGTCCACGGCGGCCCGGCCCGCGGCCTCTCGCTCAACGCCGACCTCAGAGCGCTGGGCGCTGGTCGCCATCATGCAGCCAGTATTGATCAACGATTCATTGGTCTATCCTGGTTGTGAAAGTTTGATCAGCCCTTCCATGATCGTGCATCCATAGAATAGTCCCACCTCGCTTCATTAGATCGAAGCAGACCAGTTTAAATACATGTTGCTTAGGAAGTCAAAAAGCAAGCTTGGAAATCAAACAAGTAGAGGGCAAAAAGAGGGATTGATATCCAGATGGAGAGGGAGGCGTGAGGGAGGGAGAAGTTGAGCAGCGGGGGCGGCTCGACGGACGAAGCAAGAAGGATAGGGAGGCGTGAGGGAGAGAGAAGCCGAGCAGCGGGGGCAGCTCGACGGACGGCAGTGCTAACCGGCCACATGAAGCAGAGCAAAGTGGCGTCGGAGGGATTTTTGCAGCCTCTGGCTAGCGCTCTCCTTAAAATGAGCTCTACATGCTGCTGCTGACTCGTGTGATTTTTGCTCCTAATTAAACACCTGCATAACCTATGGCCGATCCGAACATCACATACATGTATGTCGTGGCTGATCTGAAAATTAAAAAATCTGGTTGTCATTCCAATAATCAATGCATAATCAATCAGGCATATATGAGCACGCATCAAATTAGCCTCATCACGTCTCGCACGTTGGTAGCTCACCTGGTGTGTCCAAACAAAAGGTTACCACAGACGAACCCTTAATTGCATTGGAATTCTTTCTTAAATATTGGTTTGTTCTTATCTTTTTGTTCCAAACAGTGATTTCACTTTTTTGACTCATCATTTTGTGTTGTTCGACAGTTTTGGATCAGCTTGCTTCTAATCGATCCATTAATAAACATCACCGGCTACAACGCTTTCTCATATGTGAGACTAATTAATATTACTTTTTTCATTTGTTGGAGACGTACTTTAAAGCTAGAGGGACATCAAGTTTGGAGACAACGACTCTGATGCTTGAAGTGTATGGAGTCTGCCTTTATAGGACCAAAATTACCATGGATGCTTTTGTGAAATTAGGCCATGTTGACATCGTAGCCCTTTTAGATTCAAGTGCATTTTAAAAGTCCTTATGTCATTTTAGTATATAATTTCAAAGCTTTTTTTTTATCTCTACCACATCTCTATAGCTATTCTTGAGTCTTGACAACGTGTTCATTTAGTAGGAGGATACGACCATATGGGGATAATAGTTTTTCACCCGTTGCAACGTACGAGCATATTTTAATTGTACAATTTTGAACAAAAGATTGTAACTTTCACAATTTTCTTCCTCGGTTCCTAGCTCATTTTCCATTTTTTCCATTTTAGTGAAACTCTTGTAGACACGACGACAATTACGTTATGTTTACACAATCACAAGAACAATCATTAGAGAGTAAAGTAGCTTTTTTGCGGGGTGAGTAACCATATTTGTGACTATTTAAGATATGGAGTGCACTAGATTTTTTTTTTCAAAATTATTACCTTCCTCTATCCATATTCATATAGAATTTGTCAAAGTTGGACAAAAGAAGGGCGCTTTGTCAAAGTTGACAAGAAGAAGGTGCGCGCGGTGAAATGAACAAGATTTAACAACTCTTACTAAATTTGAATCTACATCAAAAGTTTCTCCCGTTGCAACGCACGGGCATATATGCTAGTTAATAAAAACATGCCGATGGCCCTTTTCTTGTAGCATGAGGATTCTTCAAGGCATGTATCGTTGTAGGGAAACTTGGTCGTGTGTGATGATGGACTTTTAAAATAAAAATCATGATGGCTCTTTTCTTGTAGCATAATGATTCTTGTCTTTACATGATTCCTTTTCCTATATTATAAGCACTACAATAAAGACACATCCGTGATATTATGACCCAAATAATAACTTTTTTTGTTATGGATGTGACACTTCTATGACGATAATTGTGACAAAAACACGTATTATTATAGATGTGATAGGCTCCTACTTCTATAAAAAAATTTATGACAGAAAATAGATTTTTTGTCCTAGACGGGCCGAAGGCGCACCTGCATGATATTCTTTGTGCCGTCAATTACGTAAATAGTCGTGGTAGAAGTGAGGACGGAGATTTTTTTTTAGATTTCTCGGTATATGGTGAGTGGTCGGGCACGAGCGATGCAGAGGTTTACGTGTTTCTCTTATACACATGCGTGTATGAGCCCTTCGCTAACTGAATCCGAGCGAGTCGTTTGCCTACTGAAACTGATCGATCGATAAATCCCTCGCACGTACTACGTATTAAGCACAAGCGGTTGATCCCTCACATGTACTACGTATTGAACACAACGACCGATCTTTCTCGGTACGTACTGAAGCGATCGATCCCTCGCCGATAAATGAACCCTAGTGATACCTGCCCTGCTAACTAAACCCGAACGATTGATCCCTTCGCTGCTTACTGAACCCGAATGATCATTGCGAGCGAGTCTCGTACGCGTACGTAGTTTGCTGGCCCGATCGAGCGATGCCTTCGAGGCGTGAGTTGACCTAACCGGAACAGTCCCCATTGTTAGCTGCCGTGCATCCGATACATAGATTGAGTCGAGACCAGCAGCCGGTTGGATCGATCCAACCCAGACGTGTTGACCTAGCTGGTTGGTTGGTTGTGGATTAAAAAGTAAATGATATTTTTAAAATAAAATTTTTAATAAATTATAAAATGTTCGTGGATTCAAAAAATATTTTTGATTTCATAAAAAAATATTTGCCTATTCAAAAAATGTTTGAAATTTTGAAAACAAATGTTCGGGAAATCATAAAGTGAAAATGTTAATGAAATTGAACAAAATTCTGCCAATTTAAATATATTCATGAATGGAAAATATCCTAAAAATTTAAAAACTGTTCAAAAAATATTCTATTCATTCATAAAATGTTCATTGATTCAAAAAATGATCATGCATTTCAATAAAATATTTGTTGAATCAAAAAATGTTCATGAATTTCAAAAATTGTATCACCAATTTCCAAAACAATGTTCCTCCACTCTAGAAAAGTTCGTCGATTCAAGAAAATTGTAAAAAAGAAGTTCACATTTTAGGTGGACAGGATGTACTTGCTCTGGCAAGTAATGTCGATGGATGGAGAGGCACTAGTAGAAAACGGGCCCATTGTCCCGGCTTGTAAGGGCCTTTTGTCCCGGTTCCTGAACCGGGACTAAAGGGTCATTACTAATGCCCTGTCCCTTTAGTCCCGGTTCAGTCCAGAACCGGGACAGATGGGCCTCCACGTGGCCTATGCGCGGAGCCCAGGCAGGAGGGCCTTTGGTCCCGGTTGGTGGCACCAACCGGGACCAATAGGCATCCATGCGTCAGCATTTCTGTGGCTGGGGTTTTTGTTTTTTGTTTTGAAAGGGGGGGTGGGGGTTTTGGGGGGTTAATTTAGGTGTTTCATATATTGTGTTAGCTAGCTAATTAATAGAGAGAAGTGTCCTCTCTTATGTCCGTGCTTGGCCGACGCTACGTACTATACATACGTATAGAGAGGACTAGACACGCTAGCTAGCTAGTAAGCAAACGAAGGAAACAGAAGATCGTCATGAACATATATGCATACAGAGAGAAGTGATATCGACCACCTCTCCTTCTCCGAGAGATTGGTCGAACAACAAGTTCTCGTATATCTATCCGACACTACCGGCTACATATATACAATAATTATCTCTTACAAATATAATCTCCTAACATACGGACGCATGGTCCACATAGTATTATCCGTCTTCAGCGATCACGTGGTCAAGAAAGAATGCTGACAATTCCTCTTGAATTGCTCACATGCGATCTGGTGCTAGGAGTTCATCCCGCATCCGAAACATCTACTTTGAAGAAGGGGGTCAATACATATATATATATATATATATATGAATGAATGAAACTCAACACAAATGATGGTAATAAAATAAAATTGTGAATATTGTTATTTACGTACTTCATATTGTTCGCCAGAGTAGCCCCGCTCACAGGGCGTGTGGCGGATGGACTCGCACACGTAGTATCCATAGAAATCGTTCCCTTGTTCCTGCCACAACCATTTTACAAGAAATAGAGGTCAATCAATATAGTATTGATGAAACTAGCGCTTGAATCACTAGGAGATGTGCGGAAAATACTACTATAGTACTTACTTTCAGGTGTCTAAATTCCAGCTTCTTCGGCAGTCCCGGAGCTTTTTTGGTGAATTTTCTCCAAACTCTGCCAGACAAAGAAAACAATTACTTGATATCAGGAATGAACAAAGTTGCTGATATGGTGGATAATGATCGATTTAACTTACTTCTCGAGCATTTGAGTCATGTCCGCATACTCCTGGGGATCTTTTCGTTTAGAGTCCAAGACAGTTACTACTCCCTGCTCAAGCTTAATCTCTAGGAGAATATAGTGGAACCTGCGCATGCATGCATAACTCATCAATTACATTACTATAACCTTGACTAATATATAAAGGAAACCGAATATGCACAAGACAGTAACACTCACTTGAAGTTGTAAGGAAAGAGTATTATATCTTTGTTTTCATTTATTACCAACGATTGTAGCAAGTTGGCCTCGGTATCTGCGGCATGAAATTTAACCTCAGTTGCATCTATGAGATTTATGTTAATGAATCCAATATCACCGACTTGTCTTTTCTTCAATTCGACGATCTTCAATCTGCATAATATAGTGAGGATAATGATAAATACATGTAATGAAAGAGCTGAGCTATATAGAGAGACTTAATGACAAAAGTAGTACTACTTACAGACAGTAGCAGATGACCATTGCTTTATCGAGGGCCAATTGATTGAAAAACTGAAAGAACTCCTCAAATGGAACAGGCAATAGTTCAATTCCAACGAGGTCATGCTCCTTTTTTAACTCTCACATACAAAGTATTCCTCCCCCCAGACTCTCTGCAGATTTTCAAGTACCAATCATGCAATCTTTGCATCATCGTTGATAGAGATCTTTCATCTTTGACGAGAGGCTTTTCGTACACATATCTTTGTATCTGCACCTCCAAGAAATCATAATGTACATCGTCGGGCAGGTAATCTCCAAGATTGCTATAACCGGGCACCATCCTCGGATCATTAGCGACGATGTCGCTAGGCACCTTGAGCGGGGGGCACGATTGCTTCGCTTGTTCGCTGAGCTGGGCAATTTGTTTCCCAGCTCGTCGTTCTTTCATCCTTTGATCACTGATAGTACTTCCCGACCGCTCCGCTTCGGCAAATGCCTTTCCAATAATGCGCTCATAGTTGCCTTTTGGCGGAGACTTGGGTAGTTTTGTGAGGGCAGCCAGAGTGCGCTTCGCTTTCACCGGATCTACCTTCTCCTCCGGAGGTGGATGTTTCTTTGCTTTCACCCCTTCAAAGAAGTTCCTCACTTCTTCTCGCACGATCTCGGTGTTCTCCTCCGGGGTCCTCTCGTATGGTAACTTCTCTGGAGTCTTCAGAGAAGGACCGAATCTGTATGTCCTCCCGCCTCTGGCTGTACTGCTAGACGCTGGCAGAGCAGAAGGAGCGGCTGTCTTCTTTACTTGCTTACGAGGCGGAGGAGAAGGACTACGACGCGCCGGAGCAGCCGGAGCGGCGGCGGGTCTCTTTCGCCCTTGCTGACGAGGCGGAGAAGGAGGAGGCTAGCTGCTCGGGCGCGCCGGTGCAGGCAGAGAAGGAGGCGGAGTGCCGCCACGCGGCGGAGAAGGAGCCGGCCGAGTGCCCTGATCGTCACTCGCCGGAGGAGGAGGCCGTGGAGGAGGCGGAGTGCCCTGACTCGCCGGAGGAGGAGGAGGAGGTGTCCAGTTAGGAAGGTTGATGAGCTCCTTCCGCCATAGGCATGGAGTCTTCAGAGCAGAACACAGCCGAGTCTCCCCTTCACCGGTAGGGTGGTCAAGCTGGAGGTCCTCAAATCCCTCCGTTATTTCATCCACCATCACCGTAGCATATCCTTCTGAAATCGGCCGACAGTGAAAAGTTGCGCCGGGTTCAGTAGGAAAAACAGAGCCAACAGCCGCCTTGACCTTCATATTAATCCATTGCGTCATAAGGTGGCAATTTTGAGACTCCTGATAGCATCCACCGGACGATGGCGAGGCAGGGCGCGCTCGGGGGCGGCGGACGGGCTCGGGGACGCAGGGGGTGCGGCAGGGCACGCTCGGGGGCGGCGGACGGCAACGGCGTGGGCGGCGGATGGCGTCAGCGTGGGCTCGGGGGCTGGGCAGGGGCAACGGCGTGGGCGGCGACGGCGAGGCAGCCTGGCGGCGATGAGCTCGACGGCGTCAGGGGGAAATGGGCGATGTAAACTGAAACCGCTAAGTGGTGGGTATATATACATGAAGCATTGGTCTCGGTTCGTGGCACAAACCGGTACCAATACCCCCTATGGTCCCGGTTAGTGCTACGAACCGAGACCAAAGGTCTCATTTCGGCAGCCCAAAGGGCGGGAAGCAGAGCCCATTGGTCCCGGTTCGTCGCACGAACCGGGACCATAGGTAGGCATTCGTACCGGTTTGTGCCACGAACCGGTACGAATGCCCCCCTATGGTCCCGGTTCGTGCGTCTAACCGGGACCAATGGCCTGCGCCGCGGTGCGGTGCGGTGGGATTTTTAGTCCCACCTCGCTAGCTGAAGAGCTCCCGCACCTGCTTATAAGCCCTGCTCTGTGTTCCCTTTCGAACTCCTCTGAACTGCAGGCTTACGGGCCTAATGGGACACTGCAATGCGTGTGGGCCTATTGGGCCTGCCGCGGGCTTGAATCCTGGCCCATGGTTGGGTTTCAAGTCGTATTCAGACCATGCTGGCCCAGTAGATGGCATTTTTTTCTTTTTGCTATTTATTTTTTCATTTCTACTTAGAACTAAATACTTATAGTTTTTTAGTGATTTCTTTTTTCTTTTAGGTCACAAAAATTATAAACTTTCTGTTAGTGCCATTAGTTTTAAAATTTGAATAGTTTAAATTTGAATTTTTTAAAATTTGTGTGAATCACTAGTTTATGAATAACTTTACTATAAAAATTGATTTTTGAGTCATTCTTTTTCCTGATATTTAATATTACTGTGTTTTATCATTATACTCAATTTGGTAATTTTAGTTAGTCATAACAAATATTATAGGCATTTTTTTCTTTTTTGCTATTTATTTTTTCATTTCTACTTAGAACTAAATACTTATAGTTTTTTAGTGATTTCTTTTTTCTTTTAGGTCACAAAAATTATAAACTTTCTGTTAGTGCCATTAGTTTTAAAATTTGAATAGTTTAAATTTGAATTTTTTAAAATTTGTGTGAATCACAAGTTTGTGATTAACTTTACTAAAAAAATGAACATAGATGCACCTATAGAGAAAATCCGACCTAAATTCATAATCAATTTCTATGAATTTCAGAGGAATTCATTATGGATTTAGGTCAAATTCCATGTATAGAGGCATCTATTTTCATTTTGAGAGGAGCTCAACAAGGCAGAGAGGGACGAGCTTGTAAACCGGTGTGGGCGCCCTTCGGTTGGCGAGGTGGGACTAAACGCTGAGCGCAACGAGGATCAACCCTTTAGTCCTGGTTTGTGGCACAGACCGGGACTAATGGTCATGGTCCAGGGGCGAGCCCTATTTTTTTCTAGTTTTTTTGTTTTGTTTTCTGCATTATTTATTTTATTTTGTTTTTTGCTTTATTTTTTAATTCTTTTTGCTTTTAGTTTTAGAAAAATTATAAACTTTCTGTTAGTGCCATTAGTTTTCAAATTTGAAAACACTTTTTTAGTTTTTTTGTTTTCTTTGTTGCTTTATTTATTTTATTTTGTTTCTACTTACAACAAATTACTTATTGTTGCTATTTTTATTTTTTTTCCAATTTTTTTGTTTTGTTTTCTGTATTATTTATTTTGTTTTGTTTTTTGCTTTATTTTTTAATTATTTTTGCTTTTAGGTCAGCAAAATTATAAACTTTCTGTTAGTGCCATTAGTTTTAAAAAATTATAAACTTTCTATTAGTGCCATTAGTTTTCAAATTTTAATAGTTAAAATTTGAATTCTTTGAAATTTGTGTGAATCACAAGTTTGTGATTAACTTTACTAAAAAAATGAATATAGATGCACCTATAGAGAAAATTTGACCTAAATTCATAGTTTTCAAATGAACTCTGAAAGAGTTGGCATAACATACTCGTCTGGTACAAAGTTGGCATGCTATCATCATAATAGTTGTGAGAGAAAGTCTTCACTTTTTCTTCGCTTGTGTCATTTGCTTATTGCGCCGTAACCATGGATAATCTTTATCGTTTATCAGGAAGCTTGTGTCAGCCTTGACAATGAAGGGAGGAATTTCATGAAACTTTTCATAATCTTCAGACATGTCTGTCTTGCCCTCGACTCCCAGGATGTCCCTTTTTCCTGAAAGAACTATGTGGCGCTTTGGCTCATCATATGATGTATTCGCTTCCTTATCTTTTCTTTTTCTCGGTCTGGTAGACATGTCCTTCACATAGATAACCCGTGCCACATCATTGGCTAGGACGAACGGTTCGTCGGTGTACCCAAGATTTTTCAGATCCACTGTTGTCATTCCGTACTATGGGTCTACCTGTACCGCACCTCCTGATAGATTGACCCATTTGCACTTAAACAAAGGGACCTTAAAATCATGTCCGTAGTCAAGTTCCCAAATGTCCACTATGTAACCATAATATGTGTCATTTCCCCTCCCGATTGCTGCATCAAAGCGGACACCGCTGTTTTGGTTGGTGCTCTTTTGATCTTGGGTGATCGTGTAAAATGTATTCCCATTTATCTCGTATCCTTTGTAAGTCAATACAGTCAAAGATGGTCCCCTGGACAACAAGTACAACTCATCACAAACAGTGTTGTCACCTCTGAGACGTGTTTCCAACCAGTTGCTGAAAGTCCTGATGTGTTCACATGTAATCCAGTCGTCGCACTGCTCCGGGTGTTTGGAGCGCAGACTGTTCTTGTGTTCATCGACATACGGGGTCACCAAGGTAGAGTTCTGTAGAACTGTGTAGTGTGCTTGAGACCAAGAATATGCGTCCCTGCATATTATTGAGTCACTTCCAAGAGTGCCTTTTTCAGTCAGTCTCCCCTCATACCGCGATTTAGGGAGACCTATCTTCTTAAGGCTAGGAATGAAGTCAACACAAAACCCGATGACATCCTCTGTTTGATGGCCCATGGAGATGCTTCCTTCTGGCCTAGCACGGTTATGGACATATTTCTTTAGGACTCCCATGAACCTCTCAAAGGGGAACATATTGTGTAGAAATACGGGCCCCAGAATGACAATCTCGTCGACTAGATGAACTAGGACGTGCGTCATGATATTGAAGAAGGATGGTGGGAACACCAGCTCAAAACTGACAAGACATTGCGCCACATCACTCCTTAGCCTTGGTACGATTTATGGATCGATCACCTTTTGAGAGATTGCATTGAGGAATGCACATAGCTTCACAATGGCTAATCGGACGTTTTTCGATAGAAGCCCCCTCAATGCAACCAGAAGTAGTTGTGTCATAATCACGTGGCAGTCATGAGACTTTAGGTTCTGGAACTTTTTCTCTGGCATATTTATTATTCCCTTTATATTCGATGAGAAGCCAGTCAGGACCTTCATACTGAGCAGGCATTCAAAGAAGATTTCTTTCTCTTCTTTCGTAAGAGCGTAGCTGGAAGGACCTTCATACTGCTTCGGAGGCATCCCGTCTTTTTCGTGCAAACGTTGCAGGTCCTCCCGTGCCTCAGGTTTATCTTTTGTCTTTCCATACACGCCCAAGAAGCCTAGCAGGTTCACGCAAATGTTCTTCATCATGTGCATCACGTCGATTGAAGAGCGGCTCTAGGTCTTTCTAGTAGGGTAGGTCCCAAAATATAGATTTCTTCTACCACATGGGTGCGTGTCCCTCAGCGTCATTCGGAACAGCTAGTGCGCCTGGACCCTTTCCAAAGATTACGTGTAAATCATTGACCATAGCAAGTACGTGATTACCGATACGCATGGCAGACTTCTTCCGGTGATCTGCCTCACCTTTGAAATGCTTGCCTTTCTTTCGACATTGATGGTTGATCGGAAGAAATCGACGATGGCCCAGGTACACATTCTTCCTGCATTTTTCCAGGTATATACTTTCAGTGTCATCTAAACAGTGCGTGCATGCGTGGTATCCTTTGTTTGTCTGTCCTGAAAGGTTACTGAGAGCGGGCCAATCGTTGATGGTCACGAACAGTAACGCCTTTAGGTTAAATTCCTGCTGTATGTGCTCATCCCACGTACGTACACCGTTTCCATTCCACAGCTGTAAAAGTTCTTCAACTAATGGCCTTAGGTACACATCAATGTTGTTGCCGGGTTGCTTAGGGCCTTGGATGAGAACTGGCATCATAATGAACTTCCGCTTCATGCACATCCAAGGAGGAAGGTTATACATACATAGAGTCATGGGCCAGGTGCTGTGATTGCTGCTCTGCTCCCCGAAAGGATTAATGCCATCCGCGCTTAAAGCAAACCATACGTTCCTTGGGTCCTTTGCAAACTCATCCCAGTACTTTCTCTCGATTTTTCTCCACCGCGACCCGTCAGCGGGTGCTCTCAACTTCCCGTCTTTCTTACGGTCCTCACTGTGCCATCGCATCAACTTGGCATGCTCTCCGTTTCTGAACAGACGTTTCAACCGTAGTATTATAGGAGCATACCACATCACCTTCGCAGGAACCCTCTTCTTGGGGGGCTCACTGTCAACATCATCAGGGTCATCTCGTCTGATCTTATACCGCAATGCACCGCATACCGGGCATGCGTTTAGATCCTTGTACGCACCGCGGTAGAGGATGGAGTCATTAGGGCATGCATGTATCTTCTCCACCTCCAATCCTAGAGGGCATACGACCTTCTTTGCTGCGTATGTACTGTCGGGCAATTCGTTATCCTTTGGAAGCTTTTTCTTCAATTTTTTCAGTAGCTTCTCAAATCCTTTGTCAGGCACAGCATTCTCTGCCTTCCACTGCAGCAATTCCAGTACGGTACCGAGCTTTGTGTTGCTATCTTCGCAATTGGGGTACAACCCTTTTTTGTGATCCTCTAACATGCGATCGAACTTCAGCTTCTCCTTTTGACTTTCGCATTGCGTCCTTGCATTGACAATGACCCGACGGAGATCATCATCATCGGGCACATCGTCTGGTTCCTCTTGATCTTCAGCAGCTTCACCCGTTGCAGCATCATTGGGCACATCGTCTGGTTCCTCTTGATCTTCACCATCTCCCCCATTGCAGCATCACCGTATTCAGGGGGCACATAGTTTCATCGTACTCTTCTTCTTCTCCGTCTTCCATCATAACCCCTATTTCTCCGTGCCTCGTCCAAACATTATAGTGTGGCATGAAACCCTTGTAAAGCAGGTGGGAGTGAAGGATTTTCCGGTTAGAGTAAGACATCGTATTCCCACATTCAGTGCATGGACAACACATAAAACCATTTTGCTTGTTTGCCTCAGCCACATCGAGAAACTCTTGCACGCCCTTAATGTACTCGGAGGTGTGTCTGTCACCGTACATCCATTGCCGGTTCATCTGCGTGCATTATATATAATTAAGTGTCAAAATTAATAGAAGTTCATCATCACATTAAAACCAAAGTACATACATAGTTCTCATCTAACAACATATAGCTCTCCAGAGCATCTAATTAATTAAACCATACATTGAAACTATGTAAAACATTTCAATGCGAAAACAAATGCGATCATAATCGCAACCAGGGTAACAATTGATCCAACGGCATAATGATACCAAGCATCAGTATGAATGGCATATTTTCTAATCTTTCTAATCTTCAAGCGCATTGCATCCATCTTGATCTTGTGATCATCGACGACATCCGCAACATGCAACTCCAATATCATTTTCTCCTTCTCAATTTTTTTTATTTTTTCCTTCAAGAAATTGTTTTCTTCTTCAACTAAATTTAACCTCTCGACAATAGGTCGGTTGGAATTTCCGGTTCACATACATCATAGATAAATAAAATCTATGTCACGTTGGTCGGCATAATTTTGATAAACAATAAATGAACCAATAGTTATTAAGATAATATATATACCACCTCCGAATCATAGACAGGACGAGGGCCGACGGGGGAAGATACCAAAACCATCGCACTATATAAGATGCAACAATAAAAGTAAGAAAATAATACAAGTATCTCTGTAAACATACAAGTAAGAATATTTTTTCCTTTCAGAAAGAAGATAAGAACAAGAGGCTCACCACGGTGGTGCCGGCGATGAGCTCGGCGCGGGTGATCGACGGCGGTGAAGACGGGGACGGGGCGTGACGGACCGCTAAACCTAGACAAATATTGAGGAAAATGGAGTTTGGAGGTCGAGCTTGGAGAGGAGAAAGCTTAAGTAGTGTGGCTCGGGCATTCCATCGAACACCTTGTGTGCATAGGAGGTGAGCTAGAGCACCACCAAGCCCTCTTCCCCTCGGCCAGAAAAAACAGAGCAATGTGCTCTGCTCTTACGTGAGGGGGTATATATAGGCACCTCATTGGTCCCGGTTGGTGGCATGAACCGGGACTAAAGGGGAGCCTTTGGTCCCGGTTCAAGCCACCAACCGGGAACCAATGGTGGTGGGACAGGAGCGAGGCCCATTGGTCCCGGTTCGTCCCACCAACCGGGACCAAAAGGTCCAGACGAACCGGGACCAATGGCCCACGTGGCCCGGCCGGCCCCCTGGGCTCATGGACCGGGTCCAATGCCCCCATTGGTCCCGGTTCTGGACTGAACTGGGACTAATGGGCTGACCCGGCCTGGGCCTTTTCCCCCTTTTCTACTAGTGAGGGGCGCTCCTGCACCTTAAATATGAGAGTCTCCGGCATCCATGTAGTGTCACTAAAAGGTCTGTTAGAATAAATCCGAGGCATATCATAGATCATCCAAGGACCAAGTAATCACACGAGCACGACACCGAGATTTCTTAACAAGGTTCACCGATATGGCTACATCCCTAGGGTATGACTACGGGTGCTTCTCCCCATGACACCGTCACAATACCGCACACCGGCCACCCGGGTGCCGGCACACGCCGCTGGCTCCTCCTTGCGCGCCTGTGCTATTATGTTGGCATAAGTTACATCGTGTGTCTACCCCCGCTATATATGAGAGGCCTAGGATACAAGTGTCCTATTAGGACACGACTGCATATCCTATCTAAACACAACATAACTCAGAGTCCAACTGTAACCTAACTTGTACACAATATTCGACACAACTCTAACAAACTCCACCTTGGCGAATATTCTTCACCACCTTGAATTTATCAATGCGTCAAACTTCCATGTACATTGGACTTGAGCTTATCCCATGAGCACCGCTGCTACTCCAAAGACTCCATATGACTCTACCTGCAACTTGTAGTCCCTTCTTTTCATGACCACAGTCAACACTCGAGAAAAATTAAGTTCCTTGTTACTCTAGTTTGTGCTCCCAACTTTCAGAGTATCAGTCCAACGTCATCACACACTGATCACTGACCTGCGTGAAAGTGAACAACTCACATATTGGATGTCACACATAAGAGTTACCTGAACTCAACATCACCGCTCCTTTCTTGACTGCCTGTCTGAAACTTGAAGGAATTATACCATTGCTTTTAGTCATCCCGAGTCAAATTCGCAGTTGTCTCACCACATGTATGACCACCAGAGCCCTGGCCCGTCTCCTTGTCCCGTGCATACCGCACACCTCACTGCTATTACTGCGTCGAGCCTCCGCTGTCCCGGTCGAGTCTCAAGGGCCGCGAACCCACACCACTCAACCCCACTGCAGAGTACCACCTATCATCACCGACCGATGACGAGTTTCACGCTTTCATCAGACCACTGGGCTCCAGTCCGAACTACGTGTCACTCGCTTTTTTCCAGCTGAATAGGCTTCGACTCTCTGTGCACTTACGCCGTAGCCCCTCAATCCAGCTCCACCTTCAACATGACTCCATGGTGGCTGTACGTGCCACCCCGCGCCCCGTCGATCTAAGCTCTCATGTGCACCGTCTTGAATCAACCCCGCGCCATAGCCTTGTCGAAGCCACACAAGTCCTCTAACCTGCGCCACGTGTTTCCACGCCCTAGAAGTCGGCCACCATCAGCATCACGCTCCTATGTCGCCACCGCTGATCCCGCACCGTCTTTTGTACCAACCGACTTGCGTCGATCCGTCAGACTGTCCAAGTCTGGCCCAGCCAAACTTATCCGACTGCATGACACACTCGAGACTCCCAAAACGTCTTCCACGAATCTCCATCCATCACCAGATAATTCCATCTTAGCTGACATGACTTCCTGCAACACCTTCAAGCATCCCTGTCGTGCCAACAAAATTTTCATCCTGTGAAAAATTAACCGAGCTCCACCACAATGCCCCAAGTACACAAACAAAACCTGATAAGGTACACCCCTGTGTACTAATAGCAAAAATCGTGATATGCTCCTGGCTCAATATATGATGCTAGTGGTGTCTTGCCAAGTCTCTGCTTTCCAATGGATGCACAACGTGATGGTCTTTTTCCCTCCGCTCAAAACGATCTGTTTGTGCCTCTTTCCGTGTCCTACACGAGAACCTGGTCCTCTCTTTTTCTTTTCCAAAACAAATCTCACTATGGCTTCCCGATCAGCCTGGCCACGTCCTTGCGCTTCCACGTACGCCCTCACGCTTCCAACCCGGCCAGCATCGCTAGCCCTCCAGGCTCCAAGCCTGCCGCCCTAGCACGCCATGCCACACAGGGCTCAGCTAGCCACACGCTTTTCTAGGCGGCCTCCAAAGCCGAGCCGAGCCATCTGATCTGCTGCTCCCTCGTTCCAGTCGCTGATTTCTAATTCCAATCGATCTCAACTGCTTCGATTAACAGCTTGATCATGCCGAGTACGACCTTTTGACCGCTTCCAACTCGACGCTCGTTATTAAACGAATTGGATTTCCTCGCAGCAACTCCACGCAAATTCCTCAAGATCAACTCAATCACAGCCTCCGAACAACCTAGCTCATTATACCACTTGTTAGAATAAATCCGAGGCATATCGTAGATCATCCAAGGATCAAGCAATCACACGAGCACGACACCGAGATTTGTTAACGAGGTTCACCGATATGGCTACATCCCCGGGCATGACTACGAGCGCTCCTCCCCGTGACACCGTCACAATACCGCACACCGGCCACCCGGGCGCCGGCACACGCCGCCGGCTCCCCCTTGCGCGCCTGTGCTATTATGTTGGCATATGTTAGATCGTGTGTCTACCCCCGTTATATATGAGAGGCCTAGGATACAAGTGTCCTATTAGGACATGACTACATATCCTATCTAAACACAATACAACTCAGAGTCCAACTGTAACCTAACTTGTACACAATATTCGACACAACTCTAACAAGGTCCCTTGCACTAAAATATTCCACATAGTAGGTGTAACATGCTTGTGTCACGGGCAGCTGAACCATAATCTCCCACACATGCACGCATGATTTTTGTCGTTGTTGCCGATAACAACGTTTTGTGCACTGCCAGATCCGCATGTCGAGGCCTTGAATTAAAGGTATATGGCCATATTCTTGTGGTATGCTCATGACATTTAATTGCCTTCGCCTTAATATCACAGCTAGACGTGCTCATATTCTTCCATGATGATGGTGACAACCTTAATTCGGCATGCATGTATGAAGGCGTGTCATATTCTGCGATGATAATGGTGTGTTGTCTTATGCTACGCATGGACGTAATACCGACATGTATGGCGCGTGTCATGGTAGTATTACTGGTGATCAGCTGGCGCGTGTCATGGTTACACATAAATGGCTTTAATAGTTGAAAGAGAGTTTTGCTATAAACACGCGATAGAGTACAGCGCAACACATGCCCACCATTAGTTGCAGGTACGCTGACATCTCAACGCCTCATCATCACACATTGCATGTGCATTTACTACGTGCATTATCATTCTGTGTTGTCGTTTGCTCTTTGCTTAGCATGAATACATGATGGGAAAGTACGATACGAGATGCGCACAAGGTCTTCTAAAGTCTCACACACATGATGATGATAACAAACATAATCACAGAGCTGGCTCCCGTGACATGGTCACCGGCACCGGAAAAAATGGCTTGGGAAAGTAGGAGACGTAGGAGCTCCGGGAGCCGAGTGGTAAACACAAGACACGCGCATGGCCACACGAGCAGTGTCACGTGGCGCCGACACTTGGCAGCGGTAGTGCGCGCGGCATGGGTATGTGTTGATGACCTGAATGTGACGGGGCACTACGCTGCTGTAGACGCATACACTCAGCTACCTCGGACTTTAGAAGACATTCCGATGTTGGTATGTCTTACACGACCGTGTGGTTCTTAGAGGTACACATATTCATGCACACTATTTTAAAACTACATATACATGTCACTACACCATAACACTACATTCCCAACAACCTACTTGGTCGGGAAAACAACTTCCGCCAACAAACAGTCGGTCGGGAAACACTATTGCCGACCAATCGTGTCCGTTGGGGAAAGTCTAGACGGGAAAACCCTTACCCGACCAACATATCTTTCCCGACCGACTGCTTTATGGGTATGGCGAATCTTTCCCGACCAACAATATGTTGGGCTTGCCATGGGCCTTTCCCGACCAACAGCCCGTTGGGGTAGCCGTGGGCCTTTCCCGACCAACTATCGGATGGGAATTCTTTCCCGACCAACATTCTGTTTGGCCTATTTTAGCCTTTCCCAACTGACAGTCGGGCATGGTTTGTTTTGCCAACCAACAATCAGACGGCGTTTTCTTTTGCGACCAAAAATTCATTTACATTTTGTTTATCCAATCACAACTTTAACTAACATATGGTACTGATTGTCACATACATATAGTTCATGTGTTTTAAGCATAATCACGAAGACATCATACATCAGGTGCACCAAACATTTTTTATTCCATTCTCTAATGGTCACATACATACACATCATTCTGTTCTAAACATAATCACCAATACACCATACATCAGGTTCAACAAAGGACGCAGTTGTACAAAATGAAAAGTAAAACATTCGGTGATGCGGATCGCTGGCTTCATGGGTCATTGTGAGTCGAGTCCTTATGGTTGCTTCCTACAAAAGTTAAACAAGTCTCATTAGAATGATCAATTAATTTATGAAATTGAATGCGGCCAGAATTCACATGTGTACTGTGCACACACAACAGCAGAAAGAAGAATACACTTGCCTAATCTACAAAACTAGCATTTCTGGTCATGAAGACCGCCAATCAACATCCAGCAGTAGACATGGATGTGGCATAGAAGCCCTCTGTCCACCTTTTGTCTATCCATTTGAAAGGAAATGCATCATTTACTCTGTATGATTGCTGATCATAGAGTGTGCTGAGGATATACTTAAGTTACTGTACATAGGTACTAGCCAATATTCCAACACTTGTTTCCAAAAAAATAAACATACAACTTTATAGATAGTGGATAAAATGAGCTGGAAGCTAAATAAATATAACTGTGACTCTTTCAGTAGATGTACAGTTTTCTAGTATTTCACACTGGATATAGCTACCTGGTAGCTAATTATAGATGTGACTCTTCCAGAATGCCCGAAAGTATCGTCTTAGCTCCTAAAAACTACGAGTAAGAAGAAAAGAGGCTACAACACCAAAGTAGATTAACCTGGTATCCCTGCCAAGGTAGGCGGACGCAGACTAGTATTTAGGTTTGACCTGAATACACCATGATAATTGAAATCATTGGTATTGGATTGTATACTCTGTTGAATTTGTCGCAAAAGGGTAAAATTCCAGACTGTATAATCAAAGCCATGAACAAAATCCATCAAAATCAAGCATTTACAGCAAGTAGGATGGAACCAATATACTAATATTCCAGATTGTACCCTACTTTTTTAGAAAGAAATAAATATACACAAAAACGACAGCGAAAAATTATCACTTACTATCTTACTGTAAGTGAACGACAGTGTAACTACTACATCGTAGTAAAATTCGCCATACTTTTGGTTAGACAAATAGAGGACAACATCCATGTAAACCACCTTTCTAAGAGCATTTCCATGTTATGAACCTGCATGATCTATGATCCTTTAAGTATATGCTCCAGAAACTAATTAAGTTCTGCATTTTTTTGTTGATATTCAGATCTGCTATAGCTTCTTCCATTGCTTGACGATGCACTATATATTTTTATACCTTCATATCCAAAACCATCTCCTCTCTTGTATAAGTGCCCCTAACATGGAAGAGGTAAGAATATATTTGGTGCTTTTGTTTTTTGTACAGATGGGAAAAATATAGGAATACCAGTAGAGCGACTGCAGAAACTTTGACAGTTCTTCATATACACAACCCTTTTACTCAAGGAATAAGGGGAACATGATGCAAGGAATGCAACCTCAGCACTTGGACAGTAGTAATTAGAAGACTGTAGGGAAGTATATTAGAGTGTCCTGTTTATTGTAACCCAATTTCCCTTTTGTTTATTTCTTGGATGAACTTTCAGACATACCGGTCGTACCAATTACTGTGGTAGTTTCAGATTAACACCTGAGATTAGTATGCCATGATATTAACAGCAAATGGCCAGCAATGACATATATGCCATAATTTATATATATTGCCCACGGTCTAAACAGGAGGAGGAGCAGCAGGAATAGCAAGTGAATGTCAAGGAACTTTATTTAAGGATAACCAAATTACCTAATAAATTTCATTGAAAGAGAAAAAAATTGGCCAAAGACACAAGTTCCCCTTTTATGAATGTACATACTCCCTCCGTCCCAAAATTCTTGTCTTGAATTTTGGGACGGAGGGAGTACATAATATCAGTATAATCTCATGTTTTTGTTTGCCCTAGAATGTATTATTGCTAAAAACAAGCATGATCCTGCAGGGATAACTATACCATGTCTGTATATTTGATCCTGCAGGTACGACTTAATAGCCAAATAAAACATAATAACCCACCTTTCAGGATTCCAGGCGTCATTCGGATCCCATTGAATAGTGGCATTCCTGGTTAGTACTGTTTCCACCCTTCATTTGCTGGGCAGTGCTTTAAATGTTCACCTACAAGGTTTTACATGTGGTGTCACATTCTCCATACAAGAATAACTATTAGAAATCAAAATCTGAAATAAAAAAGTTGAACACAAGGTGTTATTTGTCAAGGAGGACCAAGCGTACGATATCCAATTCAACAAAGAAAAACATGGTGTTCCATAGAGCAGATGCTTACCATTTCTCACCAAGTAGTATGGTTCAGCTCAACACTAAATTTCATTTATTTCAGAGAAGCGTAGATGTAAAACATATCTAAATAACAGATTGAGGCCCCTTTCTTTATTGTACACTTAACTCAATCAAGCATGTAAGCAAGACACTAAACCAGGAACGAATCAAACGGTGCCGCACTAGCAGGACATGGTCATGAACAACATAATTAATTGGATTATGATTACCATGAGAAATATCTAGAAGTTGAATCATAGGGTGAACATACTTTGATGGCTGTAATGGAAATTTCAAAGCTTTAAAAGCGAGATTGTACTACAAAACTGCTAGTTCAGATGTCACATGTAGGTGAAAACACTTGCAATACTAAAGTAATCTACTTCAGCAATCAACATACATGATCTATGTTTAAGGAAAATCCAAAGTGTGAAAAGGGGTTGTATACATTAATTGCATCCACACTTAAGGAGGGCCTCAATACATGGGGTGGAGAAACTCACCAAAGTGGTTGCAACAAGCACGTTAGATGACTTGAAGATGAATGCCCACGATGTAGTTTTCTAAATAAAAAATCACATAAGAACCAAAGCCTAAACAAAACATTCAGTACTTGTTCACACACTGCATTGGCTGGGAGCTAATAGCAATAGACTAGGATGACATATTAGAAAAGCTTAGAGATGCTCTCGTAAGAGAAAAAGTACATATTGTTCTTTATTGTTCAGTACATATTGTTCTTTAGCTCTAATATATAACCATCAAAGTACAGTCTAACAACTTCAAAAAATCTAGCAGCCAAATTAGTTATAGACAAAGCATTACCTGGACATTCAGCTCATAAATTTTATAAAAAAGATAAGTTTGCAAGCCACCATTTCCTGCTCTTTTTATCATTTTAGGTATTCACACCAGTTTTGAATTAAAGTGCCAGGCCCCAAGCTACTAAATCAAAACATCATCTACTGAAAGAAAGAAAAAAGAGCCTCTACACACCACATCTTATGAACAAAATTCATCTGAAACTGAAATTAGTTCAAGTCATCATATACCAATAGATCTGATGATAATGTTTTCTAAGCAAAGAACAACCACAGACAGTGCACTAAATCACAGACGAGAAACATAATGTTGAAGGATTTTTAAGAGAGTTGCCTCACCCGTCATTGCACAGTTGCAAAAACAACACACATCTTTTGACATCCACACATAAGGAGGTCGTCAAGACTCGGGGCAGAGAAACTCACCAGAGTGTGGTTGCACGTCAAATGGATATGGTCTCTTGAAGATGAACGCTAGACGTCTAGTCTTCTGAAGAAGAACCCGCCAGTGCTGATGTGTTCCGATCTGGGAGATGAATTTGGTTGTCAGGTTCGAGAAACGGAGCAGGGGGAGAGCGGAGGGGGGGAGGGAGTTGCCTCACCGTGGGAAATTGCTGGCAGCGGCAGCAAGGAGTGGGCGGCGATGGTGGGAAGCAGGCCGGTTTGGGGGCACCGGTGGAGAGGCAGGACGACGCGAGGGTGGCAGTGAAGAAGCAAGATGGCGTGGAGCAGTGCCCCGCCACGGCCGACAGGAGCTTCTGACACTGGTTGAGCCTAGTCCTCACCGGGATCTACCCGGTGCCCAGGACGATGACGAGGCCGGAGTTCTTGGTGACGGGATGGGGACGGAGCACCTTGGTGGAGGAGAGGGTACGAGTTCGTGGGGGATGGGCGGTGTGGGGCGGCGGGAGGGTTTGAGGACGACGACGCGCGTGGTGTAACGGCCGACCGGAGAGAA
This sequence comes from Triticum dicoccoides, assembly GCF_002162155.2. Taxonomy (NCBI): domain Eukaryota; kingdom Viridiplantae; phylum Streptophyta; class Magnoliopsida; order Poales; family Poaceae; genus Triticum; species Triticum dicoccoides. The sequence continues at coordinate 701,214,831 of NC_041392.1, read as the reverse complement.
CAGTGAGCGTTGTGACTCGTGATGTGCGGTGCGATTGGCGGCTCGTGGTGGGGGAATTAGGGATTCCACGGGACCTGGAGGAAAAGAGCGGTGAGGTTCGCGGGCTGTGCCAAAATTTAGCGCTAAAAATTTGCGTCTGCGCGCGCTTGGCCCATTTAGCCACAGGCGGTCGGTCGGCGTATTTGCCGACCCACAGTTCGATGGGTACAAGAGAATTTCCGACCGACCGCTCGATGGCAAATGTGCATGCATTCCCGACCGATAATTTGTTAGCATACGAAGGTTTTCCCGACCAACAGTCTGACGAGAGTTTTCTCCACTACTGATCGGTCGGTAATAGACATCTTTTCCAACACACGTCAGTAGGGAATACTGTACCGTGGTGTAGTGTGTGTTTTAGGGCTAAGTGTATATGTGTAACCTGACCATCGAAATTGCATCGTCATTGCACTCATGTTTCTCAAGGTTTGCAAATATCCAATTGTAGGGCAAAGTTTGTTTACAACCAATGACCTGGCTAGCCCATATTTGACATAACCACTTCTTACAAAAACTAGTAGAGATAAGCCAGATAGTTTGTTTGTAAACTAATTAATAGCTAATATTTTGTGCTCATCCATACACTGGTAAGAAAAACTTTCCCATGAAACTAACCATGCTCTTAGTCTGCAAGACCCAACAAGAGTCTGGTTCCTCTTATTCTACAGTTTCTTGCTAACTCTGCTCGTCTCGTGCATCGTGGGACCATATAATAATGGTGCGGGCGACTATGCAGTTCCAGATAATGAACAACTACAACCAAATCTTTTCCTAATGGCTCCCAAATCTAACATATTTGTAGTATTGTGCATATGCTATAATGTCCGTTCTATTGTTGAAACATGACTTTAGTAGAGTAAAATTGAGGACAATTGTCTTGAGGAGTAATGTATCCATAGCGGCTAGCTCACTTGAGATGAATAAAACCTATATGTATCTTTCTTCACTCTGTTCCTTGCTAGGTGATCATTACAAACCAGGGTGGATGTGAGCTATATATACACTTGTTTGGTGAATGGGAGCAAGTAAGAAATAAATGCAGTAATAATTCGTCACACTAGTCATCACCCCATGCACCTGCACAGTCTAGCTATTATTTGATACGTAATAGTTAACGGAATTATATTAACATGCATAACGTAGGATGTTAAATTACAGATAGTATCATACCACGTGACAAATGATAAGTTATTTGAAACAATGATAACAAACAATGACCAAATGTATTTGTTTACTTTTCTAAGTTCATGCAGATGGGTACATGTTTTTTTTTGGGTGTGAATTGGGATGCCGAATCCTTTTTCTGAAAGTAAGTGGTGTCTTTTTATAAGCCAGGACTTCTAATAGATCTTTACCATCAAATTATGTGTAGTATCATTGTGTGTTGTCGTTTGTTCTTTGCTGGGCATGAATACATGATGGGCATGTATGATACGAGATGCCCACAAGATATTGGAAAGTCTCAAGCGCGTGATGATGATAACAAACATAATCACCGAGCTGGCTCCCGTGCTATGGTCATCGGCACCGGCAAAAATGGCATTGGAAAGTTGGGGACATGGGAGCTCTGGGAGCCGAGTGGTAAACAAAGACGTGTGCGCATGGCTGCACGTGCAGCGTCACACGGCGCCGACACTCGGCAGCGGCAACGCGAACGGGATGGGCACGTGTTGAGGGCCTAGATGTGAGCACTACACTGCCGTGGACGCATACACTCAACTAGCTCGAACAACCGGATACGCGACCCCCGCGCCCTCTCCCTGACAGCTCGGGGTAGAACCATAGCCGCTGCAACTATGTCCCCTGCTCCTTTTGGTCTCGTCGTCCTCCAATGCACTCGGTGAAGCCAGGGCCGGCCTCGAGGAACGCGGCGTCAAGTACTTCCCTAGCGGCGCGTCACATGTGTGTGGCAAGGTGTCCGGCGTTGAGGCGTCTCCCGGACAGGAAGGCGGAGCGGCAAGCGGCAAGTGCGCGGCAACTTTTTTGATGGGTTTTCCTTGCGGCTTGCCCTCAACAGTAGGCACCCCGCAACCTCGCAAGAATGGGCCCCCGGCACTAGGCACCGGATCTGAAGAGAGAAACCTTTATGAAGACTCATTGGTGACCACCACATCCACCGATGTAGTGAGATAGCACCACCACATGCCGCAACCTGCTCAGAACGTCAGTTTGCCTAGTAGCAGTACCTACTGGCAAGGATCTCATCATTGACAACATGCTTTAAGATCCGAGCGATGGACAACTTTTATTCCCGTCTTTCTATTATTCAAATTGAATACTAGACATAATACAACTATGGGCCACAAGCATTTGTGCTTGATATGGCAGGGATGAAAGCATTGTTACAGTACCCACTGTCTCTCTTCTCTCACATATAAATCCATCCTTTTATTTCACCTTCACTAAATTAAATCATCAATATCGTTTGAAATATAAGTTCATTTTTGAAATAATTTATATTTGAACTCCTGCCACCAAGACCTTTAGAACTAGAACAATATTGGATATATTGCAAGCACATTTAATTTTCAACGTTTCACATTTCGTACGTTGAACAAACTGATTTTACTAGAAAAATTGAAACAAACCTTTTTCACTAGGAATATGTGAAACAAACCCACTTCGCTAGAAATCTATTTAACCCAATTATATTTCAGATACAAGAAAAACCTGTTTCACATACACTAAAAATGTGCAATTGAAATAGTTGTGACATTTAAATGTGTCACACAAAATATAATTGTAATATAGGTTCAGAAATTGTGAATTGGTAACCACACAAAGTGAATTATAATGTATTATTGTGAAACAGATTATTTTTGAAATGTGAAATAAATTCTTAAATTGTGCAATTGAAATAGATGTGTTTTTTATGATGATTTTTTTACAAATGTGTAACAGTTTATTCCAAAAGAGTGAAATATGTTATTTCAACAATGTGTAATAGAAATAGATGCGATTTTGTTGAAACAAGCTAGTGGAAAGTAAAATGTTGGTTCTGAATTGTAAGAGTAACTACAAAAAGTGAAATTTCAATGTATCATTGTGAAACTGATTATTTGGAAGTGTGTAACAATTTATTTCAAAAGAGTGAAATATCTGTTTTGAAAATTGTGCAATTGAACTAAATGTATTTTTTATGAAACAAGCTAGTGAAAAGTGAGATATATGTTCTGAATTGTTAAATAGTAACTACAGAAAGTGAAATTGTTTGTATCATTGTGAAATTGATTATTTTCAAAATGTGAAATATGCATTCGAGTTTGAACATGATTGAAAAATATCAAAGATTGATCTCATTAAAGGTTTCGACGCAAGGAGTTTAATTTTTTTTTCAAAAACTCTTATATGGTTTAAATTATATGGATGTTTTAAATTAGACAAAGTGAAAGAAATGGTTGAATTTATTGTGTGGGAGAAGACAGAGAGTGTTCCGCCATATTGCTGCCATACATGCATGTAGAGTACAGCTGTGGGGGCCAGATGCTGAAATATCAATATTCTTTAAACATGAGAAACCATTATACAACATGGAAAGAGAATATACGATGTTGGATGGCAATCGCTGCTTGGTGTACCTACCAATACCACGTAATTTTTCACTTTAGCAACCTGCTCATCGTCCTAGGAAATCGATCTTAGGCCGGGCCACCACACACATCGAAGCGAGCTAGCAGCGTGTCTTATTTTCCTTGCTATTGTTTCTTCTTATAAATCATGTGTTTTTGATCCGGGAAACTGCATTCTATTAACAAGTGCTTATAGAAATTAAACCACCTTTATCTTTAGCAGACATTCCCATGGATTCAATAACATCTCTTGGAAAAATAAAACAATCTACATCTGAAACCAGATCAAAGGTAACCAATCCTTTTTTTGGTGCCGTTGGCGGGAATCATTTCTGCTACCTTAGTAAGGTGACTAGAGCCCTTGTTTTTACTTTTAGTTTTTAATGTTTACTTTGTTTTGTCCTTAGTTTATCTTTATGCAAGTTTATCAATAACTAAAAAAGATTTGTATTATGTGTGCACTCTAGATGAAGATTTTATGCGTGCACTTATTGCACAACCTGCAGTTGCAGCTCAACAATTTGATATTAAATCTCACATTGTTAGTTGTTACCATGGTTCAGTAAAACCAGTTCGGAGACTCTACTTCTGGGAATGCAGATACGCATCTACAAACTTTTTGTACTATTTGTTTCCATGGAGAAAACACAGCACGTTACAGTGAGTCAGTGACTGTTATACATTTTTTCTGCAGTACGTAATTCCTGGCACCATTTGATCAAGCTATCTAGTACGGATGCACGGAACATACCTTGAATTCAAACTGCACACGCATGCACGATTTAAGCAACTTTTCACACTTTCTAATGCCTTTCTTTTGAAATAACACAACATGTTTCAGATACAGCTGCAGCACATAATTCCTGGCACCACTTTCTCTGCTGATCTACAAAGAGTAGTCTCTTCACTCAACTAGCTAGGTGCCTAGATAGCAAGCACCATATACATATACCAATCTGACCTCTTAGCAGAACTGTTAAAATAAATCCGAGGCATACCGTCAATTATCCAAGGACCAAGCAATCACAGGAGCACGACACCGAGATTTGTTAATGAGATTCACCGATATGGCTACACCCCGGGGCCTGACTACGGATGCTCCTCCCCGTGACAACGTCACAATACCGCACCCCGGCCGCCCGGGCGCCGGCACACGCCGCCGGCTCCCCCGCATGCCGGTGCTATTATGTTGGCATAGGTTGCATCGTGTGTCTACCTACGCTATATATGAGAGGCCTAGGATACAAGTGTTCTACTTGGACATGCCTCCTACCCTGTCAGTCCTAAAACAAGTCCAACTGTAACCTATCTTGTACAATAATATTCGACACAATTCTAATAAACTCCACCTTGGCGAATATTCTTCACCACCTTGGATTTATCCATGCGTCGAACCTCCATGTATATTGGACTTGAGATACGCCATGAGCACCGCTGCTACTCACAGACTTCACGTGACTCCACCTGCAACTGTAGTCCCTTCTTGTCTTCTTCACAGTCAGCACTCGAGCAAAATTAAGTTCCTCATTACTCTACGTTGTGCTCCCAACTTCTGGAGTATCCGCTCAACGCCATCACACACCGACCACTGTCTGCGTGAAAATGAACAACACACATATTGGACGTCACATATAAGAGTTACCTAAACTTCTTGTCTGAAACTTGAAGGAATTTCACCGTCGCCCTGTGCCACCCTGAGTCAAATTCGCAGTTGTCTCACCCTTCTTCCGGATAGTCTCTGACTTGTCACACCGCTATAGCACTCTACCTCCTTCTGTCTTGTCATCCGCACTTTGCCATGTGCACTGAACATAACAGAATATACGGCCATGTACTCTCTCAGCTTTTGACAATTCCAGACTCTTCGCCACTTTCTCAGATTCTCCATGGTCAACTCTTGTCCATCTTCCGGCATTGATAGACCCAGTAACCAACTTGAATCCGGTACTCGTCAACACTGCTTCAGAACCCCCTGCACAATTTGTCTGACCACCAGTGCCTTGGTTTGTCGTTGTGTCCCGTGCTTACCGCACGCCTTGCCGCCATCACCGCGTCGAGCCTCTATTGTCCTGGTCGAGTCTCTAGGGCTGCAGACCCACACCACTCAAACCCCTACTGCAGAGAACCACCGATCATCACCGACCGATGCCGAGTATCACGCCTCCATCAGACCATTGGGCCCCAATCCGATCCACGTGTCTCTTGCTATCCCGCTGAAATAGGCTTCGACTCTCCATGCATTAACGCCATAGCCCCTCCATCAACACAGAGTGTAGTCCTCCATCAGACTCCAGCTCCACCTTCAACATGACTCTATGTAGCTGGCCACGCTACCCTGCGCCCTATCGACTTCAAGCTCTCTCATGTGTACACAACCTTGAATCAACCCTGCGTCATTATCTTGTCAAACCCGCACAAGCCATCAGGCCTGCACCACGTGTTTCCACGCCCCAGAAGTCGGCCATCATCAGCATCACGCTCATATGTCGTTGTCGCCGAAATCACCACCGTCTTCTGCTTTGACCGACATCCCCGTCGATCCATCAGACTATCCAGTCTGACCCAGCCAAAAAATATCCGACTGCAACCATGCTCCACCTTGCGTCATGACCAGCCTCGCACATCTCAATGCATTGCTTAACGCCCTGTGTTTGCATGATCCCGTCACAACGCGCTCCAGATTCTTCCGAACCTTATACGCACGTCTTCCGTCCTTTGTCGTACACACTCCAAGCACTTTCCGCGAACTTGACCCATCAGAAAAAACCATCCCCGCAGACTTGACCCTGATAGATACCTTCTGCAGAATTTTCTCTTAGCTCCTTTTGCTAGTACTTAAATGTACGCGTAGAACCCTTTTGTTTTAGAACTTGTCCCAAGCATCTTGGCAGCTCCATTGCTTCACGGTATCTTACATCTGGACCTGGTGTAGCCTTTTTTTGTGTACACATCAAAGCACACACCACACGTACAAACTTGCATCTGACAAAGCCTCGCTGCACCACATGCCTTCTCTGACTTGCTTCAAACCTTTTTTTTTTCTTCTCAACAAATCCTCGTTGCATGGCTTCCCTCGGTTCTGTACGCTCCAGCCCCTGGTAACCACGCTCCGCGATCGCTAGCGCACGCCTCAGCCTGCCAAACAGCCTTACATGGGCCCAGGGCCCCTGCAGCCGCTTGCCTGCTTTCACACGGCCTCCTGCGCCACCTGCGGGCCACGCCTAGCCTAGACCCCCCTGCGTTGCAGCTTCCTGCTGCAGGTGCCCAACCGATCGAGACTTGATCGATCCCTCTCATCAAGACTCTGCTGCTCGCACGTTTCGCCGCCGCCGCTTTCGATCTATTGAACCGACCTTGCCGCCCGCTGATGCAACTCATCGATGCCAGCTGCTGCCAATCCCGATTACTTCTTGGAGAACTACAACAACCGCGAACACTTCATCGCTGCCTCCTGGATACAACTAGCCAGCAACGACTCGCCGACTAACTCCGCTCTCACGGCTGCGATTCCTTTGCACACAAGTCCGTTGATACGTTCTTCCTCCACTTAATCAACTTCCACGCCTCTTCGAACCTTGCTCATGATACCACTTGTTAAAATAAATCCGAGGCATACCGTCAATTATCCGAGGACCAAACAATCATACGAGCATGACACCGAGATTTGTTAACGAGGTTCATCGATATGGCTACATCCTCGGGGCCTGACTACGGGCGCTCCTCCCCGTGACACCGTCACAATACCGCACCCCGGCTGCCCGGGCGCCGGCACACGCCGTCCGCTCCCTCGCATGCCCGTGCTATTATGTTGGCATAGGTTACATCGTGTGTCTACCCCCGTTATATATGAGAGGCCTAGGATACAAGTGTTCTACTTGGACATGACTCTTACCATGTCTACACACAGTCCTAAACCAAGCCTAACTATAAACTATCTTGTACAATAATATTCGACACAATTCTAACATGAACAAGACAAATCCTGATCTATATATTTCTTCACAGCTCCGCTCAAGGCAAAGTTGTGCCTGTTTCCTCCCTAATCACCATGGAGACAATGTTTTTCTTACTGCAGGGGCACCGGCACAGCACTACCACATACTTAATCATGCCTCCTTTGTAAGTGCACACCGAGACCAAAGCATCACTGCTGACCCTGCATGCCAAATGAGCAAGTTATTACTTACACACTTAAAATTATCAATAAATGGAACCAAGCAACTAGATTGTCACGTACCTGCCGAGAGACGGAGCTGGATCTTTGCACGCTTTCCGATAAGCGGCGGAGCACGTCAACCTGAGCGCGCAGGTGCACGTAGTCCATGGCCTCGCGGAGCAGGGTGGCCTGGTCAACGGTAGTGTCCCGACCTCCCGGTATCACCACCCTGAGCGCCATAGTCCTCGTCCTCAACAGCCTCCTGGCAACGCCGTCACCACCAGCGCGACCTGATCTAATCCAGCACCTGCTCACGATTCTCCTGCACCTATGCACTTTGCACGCGCCGGATGATGGTGTGGCGCCCGCTTCGGAGGCTAAGTTGGCACTGGGCCACCTTGCGTCGGTGTGGGTGGCACAGCGCGCGGCCGCCATGGCGACGTTGGCCGAGGACTTGACCGCGAGCTTCCTCAAATTGAGGTTCATGGCTCTGCTGCCGAAGGATGTGCTCGTAGGTGCATGGAGCCGGAGGCCCAAGAGGAGGTTCTTGAGGAACGCTTGCTTGAAGGACTTGGTGCTTTTGTTAGGGCCATGCATTGGTTTTATGTTCTTTTTGTTTTGCTTGAGCAGAGTCAAGTACAGATGTACTTGCCGGTGGTAAGTATTAGTAATGTCGATGGATAGGTACTAGAAACAGGGGCACTCCTGCTGTTTAAATAGGACTAGTCTTCGGCATGTAGTGTCATCAATGATGTACATGCTGTCGGCGATCGCCTTAATACAGTAAGCAGGCGTGTGCTCATATTCTTCCGTGATGATGATGTGTTGTCGTACACTAGGCATGGACGTAGAACGGACAAGTACGGATTGAGATGTCCACATGCTTAAGGTCTCCCAAGCTCATAATGGTGTACATAATTACTGAGCTGGCTAGCTTCCCCAGTGATTATCGACAGAAATGGTTTGAAAAATAGAAAAGGAGTTGGCTGGTACGGGCGTTACATGTACGCAACAAAAAACATCATATGTTTTTCGACAAAGAGAATATATTAACATTGCGAAGATAACATCATACATTTTTTAAGAAAAAATATATATTAATATCGTGAAGAGGCCCGCCATAGTGATCAACTCCTCTCAGTAGCAGCACACAAACCACTATCAAAGACAACACCCAAAAATAAAAAAGGTCTTCAAAAGGCTTAGGTCCGACCGTGGTGGAGAGTATTTTTCCAATGAATTTGATGCTTTTTGTGCGGAACATGGTATAATCCATGAGAGGACGCATCCCTATTCACCCCAGTCAAATGGTGTAGCCGAAAGAAAGAACCATACTCTAGCTGATTTGGTTAACGCCATGTTAGACACATCGAGTCTCTCCAAGGCATGGTGGGGGGAGGTGATATTGACTGCATGTCATGTCCTAAACCGAGTTCCCATAAAGAACAAAGAGATAACTCCATTCGAGGAATGGGAGAAGAAAAGATTAAAGCTCTCTTATCTACGAACCTGGGGTTGTTTGGCGAAAGTCAATGTGCCAATTCCAAAGAAGCGCAAGCTTAGACCAAAGATCGTGGATTGTGTTTTCCTGGGATATGCTTTTCATAGAATTAGTTATAGATTCTTGGTTGTAAAATCTGAGGTACCTGACATGCATGTCGGTACGATCATGGAGTCGAATGATGCAACGTTCTTTGAAGATATCTTTCCCAGGAAGGATATGGCCACCTCATTTAATTAGGAGATGCCTAGTTCAAAGAATCAGGAACCAATTACAATTACTGAACCTGCCATTTTGATGGAATACTTCAAAAATCCTGTGGAGGAGAACAATGAAGTTCCTACTAGGAGCAAGAGACAGAGTCCTACAAAGTCCTTGGTGATGATTTTCTCGTGTATCTCATAGATGACACTCCCAGTTCTATTTCAGAGGCCTGTGCATCTGAAGATGCTGACTACTAGAAGGAAGCGGTTCGTAGCGAGATGGATTCCATCTTGGCGAATGAAACTTGGGAGATAACTGATCGTCCTTATGGGTGCAAGCCTATAGGATGAAAATGGGTATTCAAGAAGAAGCTTAGGCCTGATGGTACTATCAAAAAGTACAAGTCTCGGCTCGTGGCTAAGGGTTATACCCAAAAGGAAGGTGAAGACTTCTTTGATACTTACTCACCTATGGCTCGACTTACCACTATTCGAGTTCTACTTTCACTAGCTGCCTGACATGGTCTTCTCATTCATCAAATGGATGTTAAGACTGCTTTCCTAAATGGAGAGTTGAACGAGGAAATTTATATGGAACAACCAGATGGGTTTGTACTAGATGGTCAGGAAGGGAAAGTGTGCAAGTTGCTGAAGTCTTTGTATGGACTTAAGCAAGCACCCAAGCAGTGGCATGAGAAGTTTGAAAGAACTTTAACAGCTGCACGCTTTGTTGTAAACGAAGTTGACAACTGTGTGTACTATCGCCATGGTGGGGGCGAGGGAGTTATCCTTTGCTTGTATGTTGATGACATACTGATTTTCGGAACAAATCTGAATGTTATTAAGGAGGTCAAGGATTTCCTATCTCGCTGCTTTGAGATGAAGGATTTAGAAGTGGCCGATGTCATTCTGAACATCAAGTTGCTGAGAGACGATGATGGTGGGATTACATTGCTTCAATCTCACTATGTGGAAAAGATCTTGAGTCGCTTTGGCTATAGTGACTGCAAGCCCTCTCCAACACCATATGATGTGAGTGTGTTACTTCGAAAGAATCAAAGAATTGCTAGAGATCAATTGAAATATTCTCAGATTATTGGATCGCTTATGTACTTAGCCAGTGCTACAAGACCTGACATCTCTTTTGTTGTTAGCAAACTGAGTCGGTTTGTCTCAAAACCAGGAGATGTGCATTGGAAAGCTCTAGAGAGAGTTTTGCGTTATTTGAAAGGCACTGCGAATTATGGAATTCACTACACCGGGCACCCAAAGGTGCTTGAAGGGCATAGTGACTCAAACTGGATCTCAGATGCTGATGAGATAAAGGCCACGAGCGGATATGTATTCACTCATGGAGGTGGCGCTGTTTCTTGGAAGTCTTGCAAGCAGACCATCTTAACAAGGTCAACAATGGAAGCAGAACTCTCACAGAACTAGATACAACTACGGTCGAAGCAAATTGGCTTCGTCGGCTCTTCAATGACTTGCCGGTTGTTGAGAAACCTGTACCGGGTATCCTGATGAACTGCGACAATCAAACTGTAATCACGAAAGTAAGCAGCTCAAAGGATAACATGAAGTCATCAAGACACGTTCAGAGAACGTTAAAGTCTGTCAGGAAAATGAGAAACTCCGGAGTTATTGCATTGGATTATATCCAAACGTCTAAAAATCTGGCAGATCCTTTCACTAAGGGTCTATCATGCAATGTGATAGATAATGCATCGAGAGAGATGGGTATGAGACCCACAATATGAGTTGTTCACAGTGGTAACCTAGTCTATGTGATCGGAGATCCCGTGAATTAGATGTGGAAGACAAGCTGTTGGTCAACTGAGAGGAGAGTATCCTTACTATTAACAATACCACTCCATGAAGATGCAATACTCTCCTAATCTGCATGACAGGTTGATGTATATCTTAATGTGTTCTAAGTGGCTCATTGAAGCAGAGATGTCGTCCTGCAGAACATCTTTTGAAGAACGCACCTATATGAGTCTGATTATTAAACGTCGCAATCTATGAGAGTAGGGTTCTCTCTAGTAAACTCATGAAAGGTCTCGGAGTATGACGCATAAGTTCCACCCGCGGGGAAGACCCACGGTAGCCACGTAACGGTCAAGGCTTTATGTGAAACTAGATTCGCAGAAAATTTGCAGTTCAAGGCCCAGTCCACTGTTCAAGTTGCTTACTAGTGTAGCATAGAGTTCTAGGTGGAAGTTCAACTTAACAGTCTCCACTGCAGTACCAGTACATAAAACAGTGTTTTGGAACCAAAGGCAAATTTTGTGTGCCTCTGGGATTTGGTGGGGGATTGCTGGAATTTTGTCTATTTTGGGCCTAGCTCAATAGTAGTTTAAGAAATTCCTAATAAATCCTAGAGGCCCACGCATCCCATTCGTGCAAGGCAAGAGGTGGAACTAAAGTTTAGTCCCACATTGCTAGTTCAGAGGGAGTTGGACCTCTTTATAAGGGATGCTCTTTCGCCACATGTATGAGAATGAGAACAAGAGGGACATCCACGCGCGCTCCTCCTCCACCGCCCGCCGCGCCGCGCCGCGCCGCGCCGCGCCGCGTCGCGCCGCGCCGCGGGTTGCGGGGCCGAGCCGATGTCTAAATTTTTGCCACGCACGATGGGTATACGAAAGGTCACGCGGAAGCTGAAACGTTTTGTTGTAGTGGAGATTGAATACGAATGGCGCACCTCTTCGCCTGCTGCCTGTTCATTTCATCTCCCTCATTCCCTTGATCTCCCGGCGTAGCCTCTCGCCTCCTTCTCTTGCGCCTATAAAAGCGAGGTCGCTCCTCTTAGAGATACGCACCAGAACTACTTCTTCCTCTCGCCACCGGTTCCTATTGCTGAGCTGTTGCTGTCTTCCTCATCCCGGCTTGCGGCGTGCACCATGAGTCGGGACAGTAGGCCTCCGAAACCGCACCTCTTTGAGTCCTGTACGGGAGAAGGGTGATAAGGTTTTTGGGGAGCGCTCAGCGCGACTAGTGACTTCTTCGTCACGGACTCCCCGGACTCCGACGACTTCTTCCCCGACGTCGACAACCTTCTCAACGACATGGCTGGCGAGGACAGCGACCCTAAGTCCAGTGCTACTGCTGCTGCTGTCCCGTACGTGTTCTTACTCTTTCTGTTAGAGGTCCTGTCGTAGTTCTTTGCTCTAGTGTCTGTCCTACATATGATAGGTTCTACGCCATATATGCAACCTCTTCTACTATCTGCTTTAGACATGTTTGGTTGCAGTTCATATATGCAAATGTTATTTACCTTCTCTCTGTCAGATCGCGTGACTACTTTTATCCATGTTATATTAGTCATGCTTTATCTAATATTTTTATTAATAAAATCATTTGGTAAATTGCTCATATTTCCAACAATATGTACTTCACCACTCCCTGTTCATCAATCATCATGGAGACCATGTCATTCTTTTTGCAAAGGCACCGGCACGCCACCACCTCATACTAAATAATGCCTCCTTTTCTGCAAGTGGACGCTGAGACCAGGAATCACTGCATGTCGTTGAGCGACCTATTAGTAACTTACACAATGAAAATCAGCGGTAATGAGACTGGATTTTCTACTCTCGGGTGTACTACACCCGAGTTAGCAAAAAAGTTGAAAAAAGTTTATCAAACGAAATCCAAAAAATCTGAAATTTTGCTACATCAAACATTATCATATGTTTGAGGTTCTTGCCAAGTTTCATCGAAAAATAATATCTGAGGAGCTCTCACCCAAAAAAAAAAATCGCTGCTGAAAGTTTTGTGCACTGTTTGAGCAGTGATTTTGTTATTTTTGATGAGACCTCCTCAGATGTTATTCTTAGATGAAATTTTGCAAGAACCTCAGCCGCGTGATAATGTTTCCTGTCCCAAAATTTCAGATTTTTTGGACAATGTTTGATCACATTTTTTCAATCTTTTGCTAACTCGGGTGTACAACACCCCAGAGTAGCCACTACTTTCCGTAAATGGAATTGAGCAACTAAAGTTTTGACGAACCGGCCGAGCCATCGAGCTGGATCTTTACATGGCTTCGGAGGGCCGGCGGGTGAACGGCATAGTCCATCGCCTCGCAGAGCAGGGTGACCTCGTCGACTGCGGAGTCCCGGCCTCCTGGTATCACCTCCCTCAGCGCCGTCATCCTCCTCCTGACCAGCCTCCCCACAACGTTGCTCCTCTTGCAGCCGCGGCACCTCTGTACCTTGCACGCTCTGGACGCCAGATCCAAGATGGCCTTGGGCCACCTCACTCCGCCGCCATGCGCAGTCGCCATAGCGACGTCCATGGAGGACTTGACGGCGCGCTTCCTCTCGTGGAGGCTAGTGGTGCCGCCGAAGGACGTGTTCGGGCGTGCCTGTAGCTGGAGGCGGAGGAGGAGGTTCTTCAGGAAGGCCTGCTTGAAGGACTTGGTGCTGGTGCTAGGACCTTGCATGGTTGTTTCTGTTCTTTTGCTAGAGTAGAGACAGGATGTACTTGCTGTGATAAGTAATGTCGACGGATGATATGATGTACTTGCTGGCGCAGAAACATGGGCGCTCCTGCTGCTTAAATAAGACTGGTCTCCGGCATGTGATGTCACTAAGTAGTACCTTAATTGAACATGTATGTCCCATATACTCCCTCTAGTCCAATATGTAGTGCGCATGGTTTGAGGCTCCAAGACCAAGGCATGACGTGGAGATGTACTTCTAGACCATAGTAACCCTGCATGCACACTCTCCGTACATAGGCATGTGGATGTGCTGCATCTCCAGTGAAAAGCTAGGGGTAGTTCTTGTCCAAAGTGCTTCATACGCACTACATTGTGGAATTCTTGCAAGAAACTAATACGCACTACATTGTCCAAAGTCTCTGATTCATAATCTCTCACTCATGCATGAATGATTTTTACTGTTGATGTTGGATATTAATGCTCCTCCTTTTCATGATGTATACCCTGTGTCGGCGACTTGAAGCTCAAAAGTATAGAACCACATGCTCATGGCATTTATTTGTGACCGCCGAGCACATTCTTCCCTGCTGTTGACGTGCTCTTATTCTTTCATGATGATGATGTCTTGTCGTATGCTATGCATGAATGTAGAACGGAGAAGTAGGACCCGAGATTTTTTAAGAAAAGGAGGAAAACCCTGTTTCTACATCTGGGCGATGCATGCAATCCTTTTATTACTTGTTCACAAAGGCTTTACAAAGTAATATATCAGTATGCCTGAAGCCACCATCTTGGCAACATTTATCGCTACTCCTCTCTACTTGATGAAGGGTGCCGATAGTCCGAGTCGAATACCAAACAGACCTTGCACCATAGCCTAACATCTAAAACCGGAGGCTCCAACCAATCCACATTGCCGGGTATGAGACACACACCGGTCCGGCGCACTCTCAGAGGCCGCCGCCGCCGTCTTCCACCGATTCATCTTCAGACTTGTACTGACGCATCGACCTTGCCAGGCCTAGCTGTCGTCGATGCCACCATGACCCAGACAATGCCACCATCCTGCGCTTGTCCATCATCACACACCCACGCCAAGACCACGCTGGTCCATACCGCAGAGACCCACCGTTGTCAATGTGCCAGATGCCACGCCGCTCCTTCTTCTGCATTTCCTCTAACCGAGCTTCCGAACGCACCAGGCAGCGCCTCCAAGAAGGGCTCGACACACGTAGTCCCGCCGCCCAAGATTTGGGGTGTTTACCTGGGCATGGGGTCGGGGTGGAGGGCAGGGACCTCGATGGCGCCTGCAAGGAGGAGAACGACAACCTTGGTCGCCACCACCATCGGGATGAGCGAGTCATCCAGAGTTTCCTTCAGTCCGATGTCACTTCTACCAGCCCCTGGGCATAAAGTCGGGGTGGAGGGCAGGGACCTCAACGGCGCCTGCAAGTAGGAAGCGAGATGTCCACAAGCTTAAGGTCTCCCAAGCGCATGATTATACAATAGTGAGCTGGCTTCCGTGTCATGATTGCACATAAATGGCTCGAAAAGTTGAAAGAGAGTTGAGCTATATAAGGTGCAGAGTACAGCACAACACATGCTGACTTACATATATGAAAACATCTCAAACGTCCCATCATCACAAATTGCCTGTGCCTTAGGCCCTTAGCTGTACGTATTATCATTGTGTATTGTCTTATGCTGGGTATGGAACTGTGGATATTTTTTGGAACGAAGGCTCAAGCAGAGCCCGGCTTTGAATTAACAAAGCCATCAACCGGCCAGGAAATACAATCACCCTTACAACGAGAAAGTAAAACAAAGAAACTGAAGACGACATATACAAGGTGCTACAAAAGCAGCCTACAAGCACCATGACAGAAAGCACAAGAAGATATTACAGTTAAACTAGCTAAATGCTGAGGGAGCCCTTCGACGCGAATGACACACCGAAGCAAGACAGCGAGAGAACTTCACGAGGAGAACCCGCCTAGTGGAGATGAACACGCCCTCATCCACTCCGAAAGGAGACCACCGTCATTGAACCTTCCCTCTCCAATTCCGAAGGGGACCCCCTGCCCTCACCCTGGATCGAAGGGCGCCGGACCGTCGGAAATTGGAGCAACTCACCCTAGAGCAAGGAACTGTATAAATTCTGGAGCACCTTGGGAGATTCTCAGCAAGGCCAACCCCCCGAGCAAAGATCGCCAGGAGAAGAGCCCAACCGCAGTTCACTGGGTCTCACACGAAGAAACGAAGCTGCTGAAGGACGAGGGCGCCGATGGAACAAATAGCAGAGTTGATAAGCGACCGTAGCTGAGATAAGATCAATGCTCAGGGCATCTCCAGCCGCGCCCCCAGGAAGGCCTCTCCAGGCGATTTTTTCGCGCTGGCGCCAAAAAAACGGCCCAGTCGCTCCCCCAGGAGCCCGATTTTCACTGGCCTGGGCCGAAAACAGCGCCGGCGGAGCCTGGCCGAACCCGGCGCGCTGGGGGGCGCCGGGGCGAACTGTTTTGGCGCGAAACAGCCGCGGGCCCGCCGCGTCAGCGACACGGCGCCTCGTCTTCCCCCAACGGCCTCGGTTCCCGCAGGGAATCAATGGCAAGGCTGCCGCAGGTCAGCCTTGCCATTGATTCCTCACGAGCGGCGCGTCACGGGACGACGCGCCGACGCCTCCCCTCCCTCGCACGCGTACACATGGGTGCGGCGCGGCTATATAGCCGGTGGCCTGCACTCGCCTGTGCCCACACTAGCCCCGCCCCTCGCCGCCGCCCAGCTCCTCCCTCTCCCTACCTCTCCCGAGCGCCGCCGCCCAGCCCCTCCCTCTATCTCTCTACCTCTCCCGAGCCCGTCGCCATGGCGGAACGCTACCCCGGAGACAAGGCGGCGGCCAACGGCTTCGGCCACCGTTCGCTCCGCGAACAGGAGTCCTGCCTCCTGTTCCAGGCGAACATCCCGGTGCCGCCGGACATGCGCGCCGGGCCGACGGGGTGGAGGCTCAGCGCCGGGGTAGTGCCCATTCCCCCGTTGCCCGACGCCGTGGCGAAGCCGAAGTACTTCGCCGAGAAAGTCGAGGTCGTGCGCGCTTCCCTCACCGACGCCCAACTCTCCCTACCCCAGTACACCGCCGACAACCATGCGGCTTGGGCGGCGTATTTCAAGCGCCGCCAGCAGCAGCGCTTGGCGTCCACCAACGGCGCGCCGATGGTCGGCGACCGGCAGAACAGCGAGGGGCGCCACCTGTGGTGGGACGTCCCTGGCCGCACACTCGAGGGCGTGCTGACGTACCTCGAGGGCTGCAACGACCCGCCATTGGCGTGCCCGGCGAGGGCGGCCGCCCCGGCGCAGCACCGACGCGCCGGGCCATGGGCGCCAAGGAGGTTCGGTTCCTCCTCCTCTTCTTCCTCCTCCTGCTCGGCGTCAAGGCCGAGCTCGTGACGAAGACGCTGCTCGGCCGGCGCACTCGCAGCGCCGGCATCGTCATCAACGAGGGCGGCCGGCGCGCCTACTCGTCGGCTCCTCCTCCGCGCTTTGTCAAGCCAAAGACGGAGCCGGGGCTCGCGCCGGTGAAGAAGGAGCCGGCCGCGCCGGTGAAGAAGGAGCCGGCCGCGCCGGTGACGACGGAGCTCGACGACGACGACGCGGCCCTGGAATGGGCGCGCAGGGACTCCATAGCGATGGAGAAGGAGCGCCTGGAGAAGGCGAAGGAGCGCCAGCGCGCCGCCCTGCTTCGCTTCGTGGAGCGTCGACGCGGCCGCGACGAAGGCGGAGTCGTCGTCATCTGCGACAGCGACGACGACGACGGCGATGCGCCGCCACCAGTCCGCCATGGCGACGCCGGGCAGGGGTCCAGCAGGGGCGCCCGCGTCAAGGAGGAGAAGGCCGACGACGACGATGGCGGCGACGGCGGCGACTTCAGCCACTTTTTTCTTTAGATTAGTTTATGTATATGTGCTATGTAATGAAAATCCGTGAACTTCGCCGAAATGTGCCGAAATTTATCGTGTTTGGCCGAAATTTATCGTGTTTGGCCGAATTTTATCGTGTTTAAGCCGAACTTCGCCGAACTTCTTTTATTTTAAAACGTGCCTGGGGGCGGCCCTGGGGCCGGCGGCTGGGGACCAACTCGCCCCCAGGCCCAATTTTCGCGCCGGCTCACCCCTAGACGGCGATTTTAGGCGCCCCTTGGGGGCCAACGGCTGGAGATGCCCTCAATGAATTAATGTCCAGACCGCCAACATCGTGATGCTGCTCACTGGGAGAGGATCCCTATCCCCTCCCCAACCATGGCAATGGCGTCGACCCATCGGCAAGCAAACACACACACACGACCGGTCTACAAGACAAAAACAGGAACTAATCTTGTGAAGCATGGCATCCCGGCGCTACCTCCAACTGCCATGTCGCTGCACGCCAGAAAACCACATCGAAACGCCAGTGCACACCCCCACTCGCCCAAGACGACACCTTCAGCAAGGTGACGACGCGGAAGCCGCGCCGCTGCCGCCAAGTCTAGAATTGGCTAAGGTTTTCACCCGGGTATGAGAAGGGAGGGGGCGGGGATCGAACCTCGACGGCGCCTCCGAGAAGGGGAACGGCGCCAGCAGGCGTCGCCGCCGTCGTGACCGGAAAACCGGCCAAAGATTTCTCTCGGACCGATCTCGCACCTCCGGCGTCCCCACCTTCCATGGATCCGGCGACCATCGACCGCCACAGACCACATCCAGTGGGGAAAAGGCGAAGGAAGGGGGAGGAAGGACCTCCAGATCT
>NC_041392.1:701189219-701195849 GCF_002162155.2 Triticum dicoccoides | reverse complement strand
GCCGGGGGATGTCTAAAGACACATTGTGGCTATGGAACTGTGGATATAGGATGGACAAGTATGATCCAAGACGTCCACAAGCCTGCTGCTTAATCAACGTCTCCCAAAGTCTCAAGTATATGATGATGATAGCATAATCTCACTGGGCTGGCTGGCTCCCGTGCCATGGTCACCGGCCAAAATGGCTTCGGAAATTAAGTTGGAGACGAAGGAGCCCCGGAGGTAAGGACAAGACGCGCGCACATGGCCGCACAAGCGGGCTCAGCTCTCCCCTGCAGGCGGGATGGGGATGTGTTCACGTGCATGTGGCGGGTACTGTGCCGCCGCAGACGTATACGTCCAGCAAGCTCGCGTAATCAAGTCATGTAGTATGTCAGATTTCCTCCAATACTAGAACCGGTCTGCGCGCTTTACTGCGCCGTTAAAGCATCTTCAACAGGCGTGCAATAGCGCGGCCCACTCGGCGCGTTAAAAAAATTTACAGCACCAAAATAGCGTTTTAGCGCACGTAGTTTTGCCAGGTGCTGCAAAATTTAGCGCGTCGCTATAGCGCTTCACCAGGTGCAATAAAATCAAGCGCGCGGTCAGCCGATGCTTAGAATTTTTTTAAAACAACACATACGAAAAAAATATGAAACAACACTTAGTTTAAATTTCATAGCATAGTTCCCCATACCACAAGCCAGTTCATACAACGCTAAATAAAAATAGATAAAACTATGCTAAACAAAGGTACTCCTCATCCTCTTCGGTGGTGTAGTCCAACGACGTAAACGCATCGAGCCACCTGGATCTTGATTGTCCCAGGTCGACGCAGGTCCCAGCTCAATCTGGGCTTCCGCCTGTTCCTTCCGCGCATGCATGTCTGCCCGACACACGGCTCGCTCCACCCTCCTTTGTGCTCAGAACTCGTTCTCGGCGGCAACATCTTGCGGGAAGCGCTCGTGCCACACCGCCATGTTGTGCTCGTCTGCCTCGGCGATGAGGAGGCAGCTGTCCCACCTCCGTTGGAATTCTTATGTAGTATTGCCATACCTTGGCTAATGGCTCACGAGAATAAATGGTCCACAAAGACTTGGTGTACTATAAAAGGTCTTGTCCGATAATTCCCTGTATTGAAAGTAATGATGCAGAGTAGATACAAAACAAGAGTTTTAGTAGGTACAGGCTGGTATTTTCCTAATGCCTCCCAAACCAACATATTTGTGATAGTTTGATGTCTTCCGAGCATATGTTTCTTATTGCATTAACTTTAACAAAAGAAAAAATGGAATGTATCTTGGATACTAACCAAGAAGCCCACTGGAGATAAAATATGCATTCACATAAAAAAAGATAATATATGCAGCACACACTAGATGGGTATCGATGGGAGGCATATATATATGCATGGAAACTTGATGGGTAGTTTAGAGAAAAATATATAGGGTACTAACTCATTGACAAGGTGGATGGCGTGTAGTATTGAAGACGAGTGATTGGCATGCCAATTTATTTTTATAAATCGTACTTCCTTTATTCCAAGTTATAAGATGTTTTTGTATGCTCGGATACCGAACAAAATGTCTTATAATATAGGGCGGGGGTAGTAGAAGTTTGTTTGAGTTTGCACATCCACTTCTCAACCATGTGAGCCTGTTGTACTTCGATGGATATTAAGACCAAATATGAAGTATATGATAAACTGGTTTCAGTTGGACTTGCTAGGTTGTGTCAATATTTTTCAGAAGGTATATTACCACATTCGTGTTGCACATCCTTTACGTCTTGAAATCTTTCCGTCACTCACATGATTTTCTTTCATGGAATTTTGGACTGCCGCATAGCATATTTTCAGAAAAATTTGTCGCAAGAACAAAAGGTCACTTTCAGTTGTCCAAAAAGGCAGCGTCAGGATCAAGGTAAATGATATCACAATTCATTTTTTCCAGATGCAGAAGGGCCTAAGACAAGTGGACCCGATGTCTCGTATTCTGTTCAACATGGCAGATATATTGGCAGTTCTTATCGGCCGGGCCAAAGAGTACGGGCAGGTGGGTCGACTCGCACCACATCTCGTGGATGGTGGAGTGTCCATATACTACAATACACCAATGATGCAATTATTTTCATGGAATATGATCTAGCAAAGGCTATAAATATGAAACATGTGTTATGCCTTTTCGAACAACTGTCGGGGTTGAAGATCAACTTTATCAAAAACCAACTATTCTGTTTTGGGCGTGCCCAAGATGAACAAGATACTTATACACAGTTGTTTAGATGTGAATTAGGATCTTTACCATTTAGTTATGTGGGTATACCAATTCGTCATCAAAAACTAACCAATAAGGAGTGGAAATGTGTTGAAGATCGATTTGAGAAAAAGCTAAGCTGTTGGAAGGGCAAGCTTATGTCTTATCGAGGTCGGCTGATTCTGATAAACTCGATGTTAATAAGCATGCCGATATTCCTACTCTCTTTTTTTATGTACCCAAGGGGGTACAAATAAGGTTAGACTTCTATCGATCACGCTTTTTCTAGCAATGCGATGAGATCAAGACCAAATATAGCTTAACCAAGTGGGGTATAATATGCAAACCGGAGGACCAAGCACGTTTAGGGATTGAAAACATAGAGGTTAAAAACATATGCCTGCTCAGCAAATGATTGTATAGGTTATTATCTGTCGAGGACGAAGGAATGTGGGTACAACTTTTGCATAATAAGTAGTTTATCATTCTCCTCAGAGATATCTTTAGTTTATCTCTAACACTTTTATGTCAGTGTAAAAGTAAGAGTGATATATAGGAAACATATACTACCTTATCCTACATCACATCTCAATCCTATCAACTTTTCCGACAAAGATATGTACCCTGTGAATCGAAACAGTACTGTATATCGCTTCTACCATGAGACCCAGAAGTATGGAACCGGCTAGTCTTGTAATGAACCCAGCAAATACGGCCCAACGTACACGTATCCACGCTCATGCTGGAGTCATATGGCAAAAGCAACACCCACATGGTGTTTAGAACAGGTGTCCGCCTGCTGTGTGTGTCACTAGTCCGTGAGCATGTGCATGCATCTTCTCTTGTTCAATCTAGCCTTCGGCTGCTCTGGCTTTCAATCCACCAAGTTTATTCGTTCCACAGAGCTTAATTCCAAACTTCGCTGTCTAGTGATTACTCACACGGCTAGTTTGACTCACAGATATATTGTTCTTACTCTCCCTTGAAACATGGGTGATGTCTCCGGTATGCACAGTCTGTTCCGTCTAATCGTGCTTTTCTCTATGATGCACATGTGTTTCTTTTTCCCCCTTTGTGTAAAGAACGAACCATAGTAGTAATGGTTTATTCCAAAAATAATGGAAGAAGAAATAATACTTGTGTACTGAGAGCATTCGTACCCTGCGTATATTTGAACAACCCCTTTTTCTTCATATTTGTGGAAATACATTTATAAAATTTAAATAATTACAAAAGGCTCAATGCGGAAAAAAGAAGTTCTAACCAACACAACGAGGTTCTTAATTCTTTTTCGTGATCTTTTAAAACTTAGATATGCAATTTCAGGAACTCTTATATGTTGCATACTTTGTGTTTCGGATCCCTCCACGATTGGTGGAGCAGCATGGCCGGTGGGAACCAAAGAAACGCTACTATTGCTAATTTGCTCCCTATTTGACCTTGGATATCTGGAATGAAATAGATCGTCGTATTTTATAGAACTCCATCGCCAGCCATCACTTTGTCTGTCGGTCCGATCAACTCCAAATACTCCATGCGGGCGCCCCAATCCGGATTTATAATCTCTCATTGTACAAATAGCGCTTACTGGCAACTGGACTTATTTTTCTGCTTCGGTGCCACCTACTTTTAAAGTTTCTAGTCGATAAACTGAAACGTCAAAATATGTTTTTTGAATTTTTCAACAATTAAAATGGAATTTTCTGTCATGGTGATAGATACTTATTTTTAAAGAAATAGAGATAAAAAAGAACACTTGTACATAGAGTGTTCAAAACCTGGGTATATCAGATCCCCCTTTTTTCAAACTTGTGAATCAAACTTCTAGAATTTGGATCATGTTTACCTATATTACATTGAGTATTGCCATTGTGTACTTTGTGGTTTGTTGCTTACTAGGCTACCAAGGAAATTGTTGGTTAATGCTCGAGTCTGTAGCAGCCATTTGCACCATTCCCAGTTCCTTAGGATGGCAAGAGAAGTGGATTATCCAAAAAGAAAGTGCATATTAATATTATACAAACCGTGATTGATGGCAAACCAGGGTGTTAGTGTAAAAAGGAAAGGCATGAGAATTCTTCAAAACTACTAACTAGTCCTATGCTATTAATACTACAAATCATTTATTAAGAACAGAAGGCTGTGGTTGCTCTCAGCTTTCATATCAGCAAGCTTCAGGCTATCCATCAGTAATGGTGCATGGAGATGCACCGCCTATGTGCCAATTACCTCCAAGATGATCTTTTCCCAATGCCTCCCAAATCTAACATATCTGTGATAGTGTGAGTGTATAGCATAATCTGCATTTTGTATTTCCTAATAACACTATAACAACATAATAATGAGGTGGATTGTCTCGAGTACTATCCGTGCAGGCTGCTCACTTGAAGATAACTTGACTTTCTTTTAGTTGCTTATATGCTTGGGAGCTATATGTATGGGTGCCTGCACACTCGACGGACATTAGTAAGAAATAAAGGCGATGAGTAATAACTCATTGTAGCGACCAGACCTCAAATGGTCCAATCTCTGTGCTTCGGTGTCATCCCTGGATCAGTAATGCTGACACCACACAGTACTTGAAGGATTTATAGCAGAGTAGCAATCACACACTTATTACATCAAGTGTCTCAAAAGAGAACTTATTACAATAAATATGGCTTAAGTCCATCTAATAACGATAATAGCGGAAGGCTTGGAAGATAAGTGAGTCCATCAACTTCAACGGCATCACTGAGTATAGAACCACGACCTAAAACTCCTTAATCGTCGTCTAAAAAGTCTGCAACATTAAAGTTGCAGCCCGAAAACGGGTCAGCACATGGAATATGCTGGCAATGTAACACATAGAGAGTAATGAAATGAAACAGCTATTCTACATGCATATTTGGCTGGTGGGAAGGTCTATGGTTACAGTTTTGCGTAAAGCCAATTTTTTCCTACTGCAAAGGAATAAATTTATTTAACTATCATGGTGGTTGTTAAACATTGAGAATGGTTGACAACATTCTCAATCCCAATTAAACATCATCATTAAACAAACCCAACAAAGTTAATTTTAGAGTAACATGTTGAGATTCACATGATAATCCAGGTACTAGATACTCAAGATGTCCATAACCGGGGACACGGCTAACCATGATTAGTTTATACACTCTGCAGAGGTTTGCGCACTTTTCCCCACAAGTCTCGATCGCCTCCGTTTGGTTTCTCGCACTACACGGTGTTTGAGAAACGGATGACCGAGACATAGTCTTTCAGAAGCGCTAGCACATTACGATGGATAGACCGTACCAACCTACATCCCCTACATCTGCTAGTCTACCAATGTAAGAGTTCGCACGACTTAGTCAACTATGCTAGAGCCCATAATAGCTTGTGGCTGCACACGGAAGTTCCTAGCATGAATAATCTCATGATCCCTTTGAGCCTGGGTGGTGGTCCAAAAGAAAACAGGCAATCCTGGAATACCCAGGTGCCTCAATCCACCCAGATGTGTGTTTAGGTTGCCACCTTAAGTAAACCATTAATTAACAAAGCTCACATCTGTTATGGATACACTCACCCAATCCACGTCTACTAGCATAGCATAGCAATAATAAGCAAACATAGAGTAACTCCCAAAGGTTTGATAATAAACAGGTAATAGGTTCTACCTCAACTACTCCCCAAACCCACAATTTAATTAGATCCTAAATCATGCAAGGTGTGAGGATTGATCTAATGCAATAAAACTGGGTAGTAGGAGGTATGATCAAAGTGTTACTTGCCTTGCTGATAATCTGGGAAACCTAGCGATTCGAAGTAACAAGCGGCGCACTCCGGGTACTATATCGCAAACAAACAAACACACAATAAGTACTCAACTAATGCACAGGTAAAACTCAAATAAGAGATCTAACCAGAAAGTTCAATTTAAGAACTCCGGTTGGCAAAAAGAATCAAATCGAACGAAGCAACGAAAGACAAACGGCAAAAGAAACAGACTTTATTTACTATTCTGGATCTAAGGCAATTTTTACAGTGGCAAAAACTTGTTTAAGTTAGTTCAACGGAAAGAGGGTTTCGAGACGAAACTCCAGGCTCTTGAATCGCCTGATTCCGATAAACGAGCGAAAAGATATACTAAAACGAAAATCGGATCAGAAATCACGATCAGAAAAATCGCGGATTTAATCCGAGAAAAAGAAAAACGACAAACATTCGTTAAAACAAACGAATGGACGAACGCTCACTATTTAATAAACCGGAAAACCGATCAATTTAAAAAAACCGAAACTAAAAAAACGACAAAACTGTCGGAAAACCGAACGGTTTTTCTAAAAAAACGGCGGCGGGATCGAGGTAAACCTCGGGCGGCGGGTCTGGCAGCGGCGGTGGCGGCTCCGGCGGCGGG
>NC_041392.1:701074941-701188491 GCF_002162155.2 Triticum dicoccoides | reverse complement strand
CGGTGGCGCGGGGCGGCGGGGGCGGCGCGGGGCGAAGGCGGCGGCGGCGGCGCGGGGCAGCTAGGGTTTGGGGGGGGCTTCCGGCTGGGCCTCCCCGGCTTTTAAAGCCGGACGGGCCTTAGTGTCCGGGTCAGACACGGCCCATAGGTCGGTTGCGTGTTTTTTTAAATAGTTACGCTCAGAAAAAACAACAAAAGGACTACTAAACGGACTCCAAAAATTCCGAAATAAATTTTTCCCGGCTTGTAAAATCAAGCCGCACAGGATGAATATTTATTTGATGCCTAAATGCAATTTTGAAAAACGCACATTTTCCCTAAATTCAAATAAAATAGCAAATAAAACCAAATAAAATTTTATTTGTTTTTTATTAAATCCTCAATATTTCTTTATTTTCAGAAAGTCATTTTATTCCCTCTCTCATAATTTTTATAATAGAAATAATTGAAGATAAAATAAATAAAATCAAATGATCCTATTTTCAAAATTTGAGCCAACTCAAATATGAAAATAACGAAATCCCCAACTCTCTCCGAGGGTCCTTGAGTTGTGTGAAATTTCTAGGATCAACCAAAATGCAATAATTATGATATGCAATGATGATCTAGTGTATAACATTTCAAATTAAAAATTTGGGATGTTACAAACCTACCCCCTTAAGATGAATCTCGCCCTCGAGATTCAGGTTGGCTAGAAAATAGGTGAGGGTGGTCTTTCAGCAAATCTTCCTCTCGTTCCCAGGTGGCTTCATCCTCCGTGTGGTGGCTCCACTGAACCTTGCAAAACTTGATAACCTTGCTGCGGGTGACTCGACTGGCATACTCTAGAATCTTAACTGGTTTCTCCTCATAGGTCAAATCACTATCCAACTGAATCGCTTCCAGTGGTACCGTATCTCCCAGCGGTATGTCAGCCATCTCTGTGTGGCACTTCTTCAACTGGGATACATGAAACACGTCGTGAACTCCTGACAGTCCTTCGGGTAATTCCAACTTGTAGGCTACTTCTCCCATACGCTCCAAAACTTGGTATGGGCCTACAAAACATGGCGCTAGTTTTCCCTTAACTCCAAAGCGCTTAACTCCTCGGAGTGGAGATACTCGAAGATAAACTCGGCCTCCGACTTTGTAAACTGTCTCCTTGCGTTTAGAATCTGCATAACTCTGCTGCCTGGACTGAGCTACCTTCAGCCTATCGCGAATCAATTTCACTTTCTGTTCAGACTCCTTTGTCAGATCCGGTCCAAACAACTGGCGGTCTCCAACTTCATCCCAAGACAATGGGGTCCTGCACCTCCTTCCGTACAAGGCTTCGAAAGGGGCCATATTCAAACTGGTTTGATAGCTGTTGTTGTAAGAGAACTCTGCATATGGCAAATTCTCATCCCAACTAGATCCATAATCTAGCACACAAGCTCTTAGCATATCCTCCAAAATCTGATTGACTCTCTTGGTCTGTCCATCTGTCTGCGGGCTGTGCTAAACTCCAGTCTGGTTCCCAAAGTCTCATGGAACTGATTCCAGAACTTTGAGGTAAACTGGGTTCCTCTATCTGATACAATGCTCCTTGGAACTCCATGCAGACATATGATCTTGGTCATGTATATCTTTGCCAACTTTGCACTGGTATAGGTAGTCTTCACTGGAATGAAATGAGCTACCTTTGTCAAACGATCGACTACAACCCATGTCGAGTCATAGCCTGAACGTGTTCTGGGCAATCCTGTAATAAAATCCATGCCTAGCTTATCCCACTTCCATTCGGGTATCGACAATGGTTGTAGCAATCCTGCTGGCTTCTGATGCTCTGCCTTCACTCTCTGACAAACATCACAAACTGCTACATATTCCGCAATATCCTTCTTCATTCCGGTCCACCAAAAAATATCCTTCAAATCCAAATACATCTTGGTACTTCCTGGGTGAATCGAGTATGGTGAGTCATGGGCCTCTTGCAGAATTAGCTTCCTAATCTCCGGATCATTTGGTACATAGACACGGTCTTCAAACCATAAGGTATCGTGCTCATCCTCACGAAATCCCTTAGCTTTTGCTTTGCTCATTTTCTCCTTAATAGAAGCAATTTCCTTGTCAGTCCTTTGAGCTTCTCTGATCTTATCCATCAAAGTAGACTGAATCTCCAATGTTGCTACATAGCCTCTTGGAACTATTTCCAAACATAGCTGAGGGAGTCCTGGATTAGGGGGTGTTCGGGTAGCCGGACTATACCTTCAGCCGGGCTCCAGGACTATGAAGATACAAGATTGAAGACTTCGTCCCGTGTCCGGATGGGACTTTCCTTGGCGTGGAAGGCAATCTTGGCGATGCGGATATTCAATATCTCCTACCATTGTAACCGACTTTGTGTAACCCTAACCCTCTCCGGTGTCTATATAAACCGGAGGGTTTTGGTCCGTAGGACAACTTCATCATACAACAACCATACCATATGCTAGCTTCTAGGGTTTAGCCTCCTTGATCTCGTGGTAGATCTACTCTTGTACTACCCATATCATCAATATTAATCAAGCGGGACGTAGGGTTTTACCTCCATCAAGAGGGCCCGAACCTGGGTAAGACATCGTGTTCCTTGCCTCCTGTTACCATCCGGCCTAGACGCACAGTTCGGGACCCCCTACCCGGGATCCGCCGGTTTTGACACCGACATTGGTGCTTTCACTGAGAATTCCTCTGTGCCGTCGCAATCAGGAAGGATGCCTCTTCCCGTCTTTAAAGACGGCGCCGTTACTAAGGGAGCCTTGGCTGTCGGCCAAACTCTCCGGCTAGGCGGTTTTCTCATGACTGCCTGTTTGACCGTTGCGCCGACGGTGACCTCTCGGGTCATCAAAAGCAATCTTCACGTCAGCTAAGAACTCATCGAGCAGTTAGATCCAATGGAGCTCTCTTCCGTAAATGAGCTCTTGGATCGCATCGCCGCCTTGGGGTCACTACGGATTATGACCAGGTTGGGCTTAAACCTGATCTAAGAGAAATTAATTCTCCCCAAGTCACCCATCACGTTGCCGTGGTAAAGGCACAGTGCGGCGACTCTTCATATATCTTAAGGACTAGCTACGTCCGGATTCTCGATCCCTCCAAGCCGGATACCCGCGGAGGGGAGGATGTAACTCAAGACCTGAACTTAGAATCAGGCAACGGGCTAGATTCACTGGACAACATCCAAGAATCCAAACTTCAGAATTCGGAAACCCCTTGGCCTCTGAGTCTTAGATTGGGTGAAGTCCCGGATTTAATTCCATCCACCCACCCGAACATAAGCGATCTATCCCAAATCAGGCAAAAGCACGAAGAAACAGTACATCATTACTGGGCAAGGTTCCTCCTGGTTATGAACAGGATAAAGGACTGCCGCGAGGAAGACGCAATCTCAATCTTCTGCAATAATTGCACGGACAAGGGAATCCTCAACGCCACAGGTCGTCGTGATCTTACACGCTTCGCTGACTTGGCGACCATAGTACAAAAGTACCGTGCGATGGAAAGCGCCCGGAAAACCGAGACTAAATTTTGGGACAATCCGGCTCTGAATAGAAACGTCGTCCGAAATAAAAGGGTGCATCATCATCAGACACCCAGGTTAAAAACCAAAAAACCAAAACCCTCTACAGGGCATGGAACCGTACTGGAGGGATGGCTTAATGGACCCTGTAAAATTCATAGTACAGAGGACGCCACACCGACTCATAGCCTTAGAGCATGTTGGATACTCTGGCAGGTGGCCAAAAGGGGCGAAGATCTCCTAATTCCGGAGGCCGCAGAAAGCCACCTCAGGGACTCCAGTACAGTCTTAACAGTCTTCGAGACTTTCGCATCAAATAATATGTGAAAAAGAACACTCCGTAGCCTCGCCGAAGTCTATCAAGTAGCAACAATAAGCCCATGGAGTGACACGGCTATTACTTTTAATGCCAGTGATGAACCTAAATTCCGAACATCTCGAGCACCAGCCGCATTGGTACTCAGTCCTATAGTGGATGACTTTCGCCTCACCAAGGTACTCATGGACAGAGGCAGCAGATTGAACCTCATTTATGAGGAAACCCTTCAAAAAATGGAAATAGACTGGAACCGCATTGAGCGAAGCAGCACAACCTTTAGAGGAATAATCCCCAATCGGGAAGCGCGCTGTACAGGAAAAATCACACTAGATGTGGTGTTCGGCACGCCGGATAATTATAGGTCCGAAGAGGTCACATTCCAAGTGGCCCCGTTCAGTAGCGGACATCACGCTCTGCAAGGGCGGGAAGCGTTTACAATCTTCCAAGCAATACCCCATTACGGGTACATGAAGCTCAAGATGCCCGGGCCGAACGGAATCATCACTCTCGCTAGTGATCCGGACATAGCACTCCGCACCGAAAACAAGACAGCCGCATTGGCCCTTGAGGCACTGTCCGAAGCCCTAGCGGCTAAGGAACTGACTACGCTGTGCTCCACGGTAAACAGGGATGATGTGATACTCGACAAAAGATCCAAGTCCACCTCCTTTAAACCAGCGGATGAAATAGTCAAATTCCAGGTCCATCCAACGGACCCCAATAAAACAGCTTCCATCAGGGCACGATTAAACCCCGATGTAGACGCCGCACTACGAGAATTCCTATGGGAGAACTGGGACATTTTTGCCTGGCACCCTTCAGACATGCCAGGAATCCCACGCAGGCTGGCCGAACACAGCTTAAATATCCTAAAAGGATTCAAACCTGTCAAACAAGCCCATTGGCGTTTCTCTAAGCCCAAGAGACAGGCAATGGGAGAGGAGCTAGCCAAACTATTGGAGGCCAGATTCATCAGAGATATAAAACATCCGGACTGGCTAGCAAACTTGGTGATGGTACCAAAGAAGGACAAATCCTGGCGCCTGTGCATTGACTTCAAAGACCTTAACAAGGCTTGCCCAAAGGATCCCTTCCCCCTCCCCCGCATCGATCAAATTATCGATGCCACTGCAGGACACGATTCGTTGTGCTTCCTCGACGCATACTCCGGTTACCATCAAATCAAGATGGCCGAGTCAGACCATGCCGCAACGGCATTCATCACCCCATACGGCCCATTCTGCTTCAACACAATGCCTTTCGGGCTCAAAAATGTCGGCACAATATATCAGCGCATGATTCAGACATGTCTGGCAAATCAGATCGCTAAAACAGTAGAGGCATACGTGGATGATGTGGTCGTAAAAACAAGACATGTCGAATCTCTAGTAGACGACCTGAGGCTTACATTTGACAACCTCCGAGCATATGGCATTAAGCTAAATCCGGAAAAATGCATTTTTGGCATTCCAGCCGGAAAGCTCTTGGGCTTCATTGTATCCGGTAGAGGAATCGAAGCAAATCCAGCCAAGATCCGAGATTTGTCACAATTGGATATCCCAAAGGACCTCAAACAAATAAAAAAATTAACCGGATGCGTGGCGGCTCTAAGCCGCTTTATCTCCCGTTTAGGAGAAAAGGCGCTACCCCTCCATCGCCTCCTTCGGCGCACCGAACACTTTAAGTGGACGGACACCGCCACGGCCGGACTCGAGGAAATAAAAGCCATATTGGCAACAAACCCTGTCCTGGCCGCACCAAACATCGGTGAACCAATGCTATTATACATTGTAGCAACCCATCAAGTTGTCAGCGCAGTACTCGTCGTCGAGCGGGAAACGGACGGACACAAATTCCCCCTTGAAAAGCCGGTTACTATGTGTCCACTGTCCTCACTCCATGCAAATCACGGTACCCACATTATCAAAAGATTGCATATGCGGTATTCATGGCATCCCGGAAGCTACGACACTACTTTCAAGAGTGTTCAATCACAGTAGCATCGGAAGTACCACTCAACGATATTATAAACAACCGTGACACAACGGGCCGGATTGCAAAATGGGCCATCGAGCTCCTCCTGTTTGACATAACTTATAGGCCACGGCGAGCTATCAAGTCGCCAGTTTTGGCCGACTTCGTCGCAGAATGGATGGAGGCCGAACTCCCTAAAGAGTACGACACAGATTCAAACTGGATCATGCACTTCGACGGTTCCAAAATGTTGGCCGGACTAGGGGCCGGCGTCGTTTTGACGTCCCCCACAGGAGACACAGTTCAATATGTACTCCAGATTATGTACACGGACTCCAACAATGCAGCCGAATATGAGGCCCTTTTACATGGTCTCCGGATGGCAGTATCCATGGGCATTCAACGCCTAGAGGTGCGCGGGGATTCGAACCTCGCGATATCCCAAATAAATGGAGACTTCGATGCCAAGGATCCAAAAATGGCAGCTTACCGCAACCCCGTCCTCAAAATGTCAGCTCGGTTTGAGGGGCTCGAATTTCACCATATACCCTGAGAAAACAATCAGGCGGCAGACGTCCTGGCACGCATCGGCGCAAAACGCGATGCGGTCCCCCCCAACATCTTCCTGGAAAGGCTGTTCAAGCCATCCATTGTATGGGAAGGGGAACATGGCAATATTAGCCCGGACCCAACCGCACTGTCCGACGCCGAACAATCTGACATAATCGGAGGCTCTGCCAATGAAACCACAACCTCAGCCCACGTACTAATGGCCGTTATCGCCCCGTGGACAGAACCATTCCTCTCCTACCTTACTAGGCAGGAACTCCCAGAGGACCAAAATGAGGCACGCTGTATAGTGTGGCGATCTAAAGCCTATAAAGTCCATGAGGGAGAACTTTATAAGAAAAGCACTACCGGAGTCCTTCAAAGGTGCATCTCCGAAGAGGAAGGGCGGAACCTGCTCGCTGAAATTCATGCCGGACTCGGTGGCCATCAAGCCGCAGCTCGGTCCCTTGTAAGCAAGGCTTTCCATATAGGCTTTTATTGGACGACGGCCCGGGCGGACGCTCAGGACTTGGTCCAACGATGCGTCGGTTGCCATCTTTTTGCAAACCAAAGCCATATGCCACCCACCGCCCTCCAAACTATCCCCATCACTTGGCCTGTCGCAGTCTGGGGGCTTGACATGGTGGGACCCCTTAAAGGAGGAACCCACAAGAAAAAATACTTACTGGTCATGGTGGATAAGTTCACCAAATGGATAGAAGCCAAGCCTGTTAAGACGGCCGAGTCCGGACCTATGATAGACTTTATATCCGGGGTCGTACACTGTTATGGCGTCCCCCACAGCATCATCACTGATAATGGCACGAACTTTACGGCCGATGAGGTAAAACTCTGGTGCAAAAACATGGGCATCAAGCTCAATTATGCTTCCGTCTATCACCCACAAACTAATGGTCAGGTCGAACGTGCAAATGGTCTCATCATGAGCGGCATCAAACCCAGATTAGTGCAGTCCCTCAAGGAATCTAACACACACTGGGTAGAGGAGCTCGACTCCGTACTCTGGGGGCTGCGGACCACGCCAAATCGCACCACCGGATACACACCATTTTTTATGGTGTACGGCGCAGAGGCAGTCTTGCCCTGCGACATAATTCATGACTCACCTCGAGTGCACATGTACGAAGAAAGGGAAGCCGAGCTCGATCGGCAGGACAGTTTGGACGCCTTAGAGGAGGAGCACGACGTGGCAAAGGCCCGTTCCACGTTCTATCAACAGCAGGCTCGAAGATATCAAAGCAGAGAAGTGCGGGCCAAAAACTACAACGTTGGCGAATTAGTTCTACGCCTGCCGGACAAGAAAAAGGACAAGCTAAAGCCCAAGTGGGAAGGTCCCTTCATAATCGACCAAGTCCTGACTGGTGGAGCATACCGCCTGCGAGATGCGTCGGATAACCGACTCAAGCCGAACCCATGGAACGCATCCCGTCTCCGAAGATTCTATGCCTAGCGCCGGAGTCTATGTTTGTCTCCTTCCGCTGTCCATTTTTTACATTTTCTGTCTTACATTTCTCTCCTTCCCCTCTTTTCTTTTATAGCCCTTAAAGGCTCCTCAAGTGACGTGCTACTCGCGCTCATTAAACCTAGGGGCTTCTTTAACAGAAGCTTATTTATATGGTCTTCACGCCCACCACATGTGTCAAACTTCCGCATGTACCTTTTCTTCACCATTATATGCATTGATATGACTTAAGTTTTGGCCAAGCTGGGTTGCCTGGCTCCTGTGCTTGCCCCTACATTCCCGATTGTTCGGCTAGGTGGTAAAGGGAGCACCTCTGCGATTGTTACTGCCGGATCAGTCAGATGTGTACCTCAGACTGGGTGAAGCCGAAAGCTAGCGTTCTTAAGGGAATATTCGGTCGGTGAACTAAAAGATGACCTTTTTTACTTATTTATATATATGCCCCCAGATGATTTTCCTACGTTTGCAGTCCGGACATGCACTTTAGGGCATGCCTCCCAGAGAAAGGAACCCCTAACGGAACTATTCTATCTGGAAGATGTTTCTTACTAACCATGTAATATAACATAACTACTTGGGCACTTGTCTGATAAAGCACTAATGACCCCTACGCCAGGTCTCCATGCATACCCCGGTTCTTACATAACCGGTAGGGTATTCGGACACACTCCGGACCGTCAGGTCCTGAGGTTGAAGCGAAAAGGTCGGCAACGACAAACGATCTACAATCCGGCTAGAAGGCATTACACGTGTCAATTAAAAATTACATAGTCACTCTGACTGATTGTATTCCTCTTCAATACCATCTAACAGGCTGTCTAACTTACAGTCCTGCTGGGAATACTTTGCGGCCAATTCTACCTGGCCGTACACTAAGCTTACAGGGATCTCCTTCCCGTCAGGCCCCACAGGTCCGACCTCGGCCATGTGGTTTGGGTCAGACTTCGTGTACCGCGTCTTCACCATGGCCCAAGCCTCCCTAGTGCCTTGTCGGCAGGCCGATATCTTCCACAACCGGAAGCGCCGCCGAGCTTCCTTAAGCTTCTCTGAAAGCTCTCCAAGGCCCTCGGGCATGGAGTGGGAAGGCCATAAAGCTTGGGCAACGCCTCGCATCGCCTGCCGAGCTCGCTCGTGCAGTTGCGAGAGCTCGGGAAGAAGGCCACCTATAGAACCGGGCATCTCCTCTGTAGGACGACCCGTTAGCATACCTACAGACATTACTCTGTTAGTCGACTTCCTTGCCGAACTCTTTTCTTTCAAAGATTCGCTTAAGCACTTACTAAATATGCCGCGTCGAAGCCGCTGATTCTCCTTAGTAGAGTCCGACAGCTGGCCACAAACATCTTTAAGTTCAACGTCCAGCTTGGTGTTGGCATCCCGAAGATCATTCTTCTCCCGCCTCACCCTTGTCAGCATACTCTCACCGGCCTTTAGCCGACGTAAGAGTTGTTGCCCCTCCGGATCTAGTCCGGCGCGATCTGCAATATGATTCGTCAGATTTACACCCACGCTGCAGTTCGCAAGACACTACTCTTTCCAAGTATATCTTACCAGAGGGGGTTTCTTTGGGCTCCCCTGCTGCGGCTAGTGCGGCCTCTAGTTGGGCTTTGCACTCTTCCAGCTCCTGGGACAGTACGGTATTCTTCTCTGTAAGAACCTGCATAACAAATGATCCTTAAAACAGTTGCTCTAACTGTTTCAAGTCTCGGGGGCTACTGGTATATATATACATTTACCAAAATTTTCTTACCCGTATGTCTTTTACATATTGCTCCGTGGCTCTGGCTAAACCATTTTGAGTGGCACGGAGATACGCTTCTCTTGAATTGCAGGCATCTAATGCCTCTTGGGAGAAACAAGCATCGCGAAGAACTATCCGGCGACGCCTGTGGTTCATGGCACTCTCCACCTCGGAATTGGTGGCAGACAACCTGTCCGCATCCTCTGTCGGAGGAGCGTACGGTGCGCGCCTTGTGTTCGTTTCCGCTTCCGGGCCAGGCGTTGGAGCCTGGCTGGTGGAGGCGTGATTGGCAACCTCTCCGGATGTAGTCCGGCGAGGTCTCTTCGTCCTGAAAATAGGACGAACATTAATATGCCCTGAAGGAATAACACCAGGGAAAAAGAGGGTGCACTATACCTTTGCGCCGGCGTCTCAGTCCGGACTACCTTCCTTTTTACCCCACGAGGCCCTGCGGCCCCTCGTTGGCTAGCCGCCGCAGGTTCGGCCTCCCGCCTCGGAAACCTCCCCTGCAAAACACGGCCGTTGTCAGGAAAACTGAAATGCGTGAGAATGGATTCCTTCTCAAGGGGATGAGACTCCGCTCTCTGTTACCTGGGAGGCCAGGATTAACCCTGGGTAATCAGCCGTAATGGCCACCAAGGTATTGTCCTTGCTTAGCTGATGAAACACCCCGTCAACCAGCTCCACCGATATGTCCGGATCCTCTTCGGAGTCCGGATCGAGGAACCGTTCTGGATCCTCGGGCTGTGGAGGATGGCTGTTTATATCCTTTACTTCCTGACGCCGTTCCTGCGTTGAAATCGGAAGACTACATATTTAATCATGGGAATATAAAATGGATGGGCAAGCATAATTGTCCACTTACCCAACTCGGAGGGTTGTACATAGAAAATCCGCCCTGCGGGTTGCCGCAGAGGAATTCCTCCTCTTCTCCCTTGTACAAAGAGGCTAAGATCTTTACTAGAGCGGTAGCTGAGGCTGGCCCCTTACGACCGTAACGGGTGGCGTCATCCTCCCCGTTAAAATCCCACATGGGGTGGCCTCTATATTGAAGCGGCTGCACCCCCCGCATAATGCATGCGGCCATGACTCCAATCATGGTTAGTCCGGAATGAGCCAATAGTCTTATCCGACCCATCAGGTGGAGGACGTCCCTGTCGCCTTCTCTGTGAGAGCTCCGCGGATACCAGCTTAGGCGTTTCTTTAAGGGAGCACTGTTGAATTCGGGGAGACCGACCCGGATAAGATCCAGCAGCGGGACATCATCTATATAAAACCATTCCGAAGGCCAGTCCTCGGACGCCTTCTTTGAGGTTCCGGATAGATATCCGGTCCCGGCGATACGCCACACTTCGGCTCCGCCCACTTGATATATAGACCCCTCTTGAGAGCGGGGCACCAGGTAGAATAACCTCTTCCACAGCACGAAATGAGCCTCAACACCCAAGAATAGCTCGCAAAGGGCAACGAAGCCCGCGATATGCAATATAGAGCCGGGCGTGAGATTGTGCAGCTGGAGGCCGTAGAACTCTAGAAGCCCACGGAGAAATGGATGAATTGGAAATCCAAGTCCTCTTATTAGATAAGGGACGAGGCACACCCGCTCTCCTTTGGAGGAATTGGGGGTGCTCTCCGCTTGCTCTCCACCATTATAGGTGGTGAGTCCGGCTTGGACCGGGACCAAATAGGCCTGAGGGAGAAATCCCTTGGCCTGAAGCGACACTAGCTCGCTGTGCGGGGTGGAGCACCTCTCCCTGTCTCCGGGTTTAGGACTGGAAGGGAGAGAGGAGGAGCTGCGACGGTTGGCCATGTTGGAATGGACCTTTGCTGGAGGCGCTCTGATGATTACTCGCGGAGAGGAGAAGGTGTGGTTTGGATCTGAATCCCCATCCCATAAATAGGCGGCTCGTTTATGCGGCTAGGGGTGTGAATGTAAAAACACCCTGACTTTTCACATTCGTTTGACACGTGGAAGACGGCCATTATTGGGCGTGGAAGCCAAGGTGCGCTACATTACGAAAATCGGACATTATTCAGCAGGTACACAGAATTTGGAGAAGAACCCGCCTTGCAATGCCGAAGACAATCTGCGTGCCGGACTCGTCGTCATTGAAGCCTGGTTCGGGGGCTACTGAGGGAGTCCTGGATTAGGGGGTGTTCGGGTAGCCGGACTATACCTTCGGCCGGACTCCAGGACTATGAAGATACAAGATTGAAGACTTTGTCCCGTGTCCGGATGGGACTTTCCTTGGCGTGGAAGGCAAACTTGGCGATGCGGATATTCAAGATCTCGTACCATTGTAACCGACTTTGTGTAACCCTAACCCTCTCCGGTGTCTATATAAACCGGAGGGTTTCAGTCTGTAGGACAACTTCATCATACAACAACCATACCATAGGCTAGCTTCTAGGGTTTTGTAACACCCCGGATGTAATTTACCCAATATGTAATCCAACTCTTGCCGTTTCCGGCCTTAAGTTAGTTTATTTTCTCGGGTTCGGGTTTTTGTCTCCGTGTGTTGTTGTCATTGTCATGCATCTCATATCATGTCATCATGTGCATTGCATTTGCATACGTGTTCATCTCATGCATTCGAGCATTTTCCCCGTTGTCCGTTTTGCATTCAGGCGCTTCGTTCTCCTCCGGTGGTCATTTCTACCTTTCTTTCGTGTGTGGGGATTAAACATTTCCGGTTTGGACCGAGACTTGCCAAGCGGCCTTGGTTTACTACCGGTAGACCTCCTGTCAAGTTTCGTACCATTTGGACTTCGTTTGATACTCCAACGGTTCACCGAGGGACCGAAAAGGCCTCGTGTGTGTTGCAGCCCAAAACCCTTCCAATTTGGCCCAAAACCCACCAAAACCTTCTCCATCATCTAGAGCGTTCGATCACGATCGCGTGGCCGAAAACCGCACCTCATTTGGACTCTCCTAGCTCCCTCTATGCCTATAAATAGAACCCCCCAAAATCCGGATCCCCTTCTCCCCCGAAACCCTAAAATCGCCCGCCGCCGACGGACATGTCCGCCGCCTAATTCGGACACATCGCCGCCGCCTCCTGCAGCACATCGCCGCCTCCCAGCCGCCGGCCTGCGAGGCCCGGGGCCGGCCCTCTCCTCCGCCCGACCGGGCCCCGAAGCCCCCGCGCCGCGCCGCTTTCCTCCTCGGCTCCGGCCGCCGCATCCGCCATTCGCCGGCGCCGCACCACCTCGCCGGCGCGAGGTCCGGCCGGAGGTCCCCGCCGGCGTTCTGCCGCGGCCGAACCCCGCCAACGCCGGGCACCGCCACCGCCACCACCGCCCGGTCTTCTTCCTCCCTCCTCCTCGACGTCCACTCCGTCCCGGCGTCCTCGAGCTACTCCGGCGAACTCACCTCCGATTTCGGCGAACCTCGGGAGACGTGCCAGATCTGAGATCTAAAACTCGCGGTTGACTTTCTTTGCCCGAAACCCTAATAATTTGCTCCTATTCATCGTGTCGTAACTCCTCATCAGTAGCTCCTTTTTGGGCGTGTAGCATATCAAAATGTTCGCCTCATTGAGTACATCATTTCATCTCATTGCATCATTTTCATTTGAGTTCATGTCGATGCCCGAAATGCTGTTAGAAGAGTGCTATTTGAGTTAATTGTCAGATCTGCTGCTCCATTTAGCTATTTGTCATTTTTGCCATGTTTATTGTGTGCATGATATGCCCAGGTGCTCTACATGTGTTTTGTTATATGTTTTGCCATCCATCCAGGGGTGCAATCCATGTATTTTTGTGATGTGTGTGGTGACTAGCACGAGCTTGCAAAGTGGTGCATTCGCTAATGCTGATTTCAGGGACTTAGCATTTCCACTAAGTCCTTGGGCTGTTTATCTCATATTGCCATATGTTCATGTTGTTTCCTAGTGATCCGTGCCTCTTTTGAGGATGATCAGTAAGGATGTTTTGTTAATATTGTAGTGATCTATCCATCCATGTCTTTGTTTGCAATTATGGAGCACCCTAGCTTGAGTTAATCGAGCTCTACTTTTGTCATTTTGTTAATCTGGGCAGATTGTCTACTTGTTAGCGATTTTGCCGATGATGTTGTAGTTGATCCGTGCATGCCATGATATTGTTCTTACCATTTCTAGCTTGTATTTTGTGTATTCTTGATGGGTGCATGCTTATATTGTCCTGACTTGCTCTGTACTGAGTGCATCGAGCTCATAAATATGCCTACTCGATATCTGTTTCAGCATGCTCCAGTTTTTCACTAAGTCTGTGATCTGATTATCTTTTTGCCATGTCACATGCTTGCAAATGTATTTTCTGATCCCTTTTGGCTCAAGGTCACTAAGGGACTTTTGTTAAGCTCTTTGAGTAGCTCCATTCCATGCTTTACTTTTCCATATTCAGGTCCTGTAGCATATAGTTTTCATGCTCAGAAGAGTGCTATCTGATCTAAAATTCCAGACAAGTGTTAATTTCACTAAGTCTGAAATATGTTTGTCAAATGCATTTTTGCCATGCTTGTTTGAACCTGTTAATGGATGAATTGGCCGTATCTCAGTTCTAGACTTTTGTTAAGCATCATGAATGTATTCCTGCCATGTATTTTGATGCCATGTTTGGGTGCTGTAGCATGTTCATCTTGTTGCATTTAGATGGCTACTTGCTGTAAATCGCAGAACGTGGTCATATTTGAATCGCTTGCCATTTCCAAACCGTAACTCCGATTCCGACGTTCTTTATATTGTTTTCAAGCGATTTCATCTCATCTTTCCAGTGGCACACTTGGATTTCCAAGTTGAGGCCAGGTTCATTCATTCCCTGTCACATCTTGCATATGCATCCCGCATCGCATCCCGCATAGCATATCATCTTTGCATCATATTGTTTGAGCTTTGCACATGGTTGATTGTGTCCTTGTTGCTTGTTTGTCTTTTTTGGGTAGAGCCGGGAGACGAGTTCGTTAACGAGGAGCCCGTTGAGTTTGCTTTCGAGGATCCAGTCAACTCTGACAACTGTGCAGGCAAGATGATCATACCCTTGAAATCACTACTATCTTTGCTTTGCTAGATGCTCGCTCTTTTGCTATGCCTATGCTACGATGCCTACCACTTGCTTATCTTGCCTCCCAAATTTCCATGTTCAGCCTCTAACCCACCTTGTCCTAGCAAACCGTTGATTGGCTATGTTACTGCTTTGCACAGCCCCTCTTATAGCGTTGCTAGCTGCAGGTGAAGATTGGAGACCGTTCCTTGTTGGAACGTTGTATTACTTGTTGGGATATCATTATATTGCCATGTTATTTTTAATGCATCTATACACTTGGTAAAGGGTGGAAGGCTCGGCCTCTCGCCTAGTGTTTTATTCCACTCTTGCCGCCCTAGTTTCCGTCATATCGGTGTTATGTTCCCGGATTTTGCGTTCCTTACACGGTTGGGTTATAATGGGAACCCCTTGATAGTTCACCTTGAATAAAGCTTTTCTAGCAATGCCCAACCTTGGTTTTACCATTTGCCACCTAGCCTCTTTTCCCCTCGGGTTTCCGGAGCCCGAGGGTCATGTTATTTAAACCCCCCCGGGCCAGTGCTCCTCTGAGTGTTGGTCCACCTCGTCAGCCGCCGGTAGCCACCAGGGGCAACTCTGGGCTGGCCTATCGGAAGTTTAGACAATCTGAGTGTGCCCTGAGGAAGAGATATGTGCAGCTCCTATCGGGATTTGTCGGCACATTCGGGCGGTGTTGCTGGATTTGTTTTAACTTGTCGAAGTGTCTTGAAGAACCGAGATACCGAGTCTGATCGGGATGTCTCGGGAGGAGATCTATTCCTTCGTTGACCGTGAGAGCTTGTCATGGGCTAAGTTGGGACTCCCCTGCAGGGATTTGAACTTTCGAAAGTCGTGCCCGCAGTTATGGGCAGATGGGAATTTGTTAATGTCCGGTTGTAGATAACTTGAACCTTAATTTAATTAAAATGAATCAACAGTGTGAGTTGCCGTGATGGTCTCTTCTCGGCGGAGTCCGGGAAGTGAACACGGCGTTGGAGTAATGTTTGTCGCATGTTGCCCCTAGTTATTCGACCGTGCTTTGCCTCCTCTTCTCGCTCTCTATTGCGAATAGGTTAGCCACCATATATGCTAGTCGCTTGCTGCAGCTCCACATAATTACCCTGTCCTACCTATGAGCTTAAATAGTCTTGATTGCGAGGGTGCGAGATTGCTGAGTCCCTGTGGCTCACAGATTACTTCCAAACCAGATGCAGGGCCTGATGACTCCGTTCCAGATGACGCGCTTGAGCTCAAGTGGGAGTTCGACGAGGACTCACGCCGATACTACGTGTCTTTCCCTGATGATCAGTAGTGGTGCCCAGTTGGGGGTGATCGGGACCGTGTCGCATGTTGGGTTATCTTTTATTTTGGCGCCGTAGTCGGGCCATGAGTGTTTGAATGTTGTAATGCTATTTATGTACTTGATTGACGTGGCGAGTGTAAGCCAACTATGTATCTCCCCCTTTATTATTTATATTACATGGGATGTAGTGATGATTGCCTAACTTGCGACATTGCTTTCAATGCGGTTATGCCTCTAAGTCGTGCCTCGACACGTGGGAGATATAGCCGCATCGAGGGCGTTACAGGTTTAGCCTCCTTGATCTTGTGGTAGATCTACTCTTGTACTACCCATATCATCAATATTAATCAAGCAGGACGTAGGGTTTTACCTCCATCAAGAGGGCCCGAACTTGGGTAAAACATCGTGTTCCTTGCCTCCTGTTACCATCCGGCCTAGACGCACAGTTCGGGACCCCATACCCGAGATCCACCGATTTTGACAGCGACAGTAGCTCTCGAAGATTTTCGGCTAACTCCCTTGGTAAATCTCCCGTCATTAGGGTGTTGACATGGCTATTACGGCTTAATGCGTCAGCTACTACGTTAGCG
Source organism: Triticum dicoccoides (assembly GCF_002162155.2). NCBI lineage: Eukaryota > Viridiplantae > Streptophyta > Magnoliopsida > Poales > Poaceae > Triticum > Triticum dicoccoides. The sequence goes on along the minus strand of NC_041392.1, from coordinate 701,171,991 downwards.
TTTTCGGGGTGATAATGCAATTTCATATCATAATCCTTGATGAGCTCCAACCATCTCCTTTGTCTGAGGTTCAACTCCTTCTGTGTGGAAATATACTTCAAACTCTTGTGATCCGTGTACACCTCGCAATGGTTTCCAATCAGAAAATGTCTCCAAGTCTTCAATGCATGCACTACGGCTGCTAACTCCAAATCATGCGTAGCATAATTCAACTCATGAGGCTTAAGCTGTCGTGAGACATATGAAACAACTCTCCCTTCCTGCATAAGCATTGCTCCAAGTCCTCTACGTGAAGCATCGCAATACACCTCATAATCCTTGGTCTGATCCGGTAAAATCAACACGGGTGAGGTAACCAAACGTTTCTTCAACTCCTGAAAACTAGCCTCACATTCCTCCGTCCATATGAACTTGGTATCCTTCTTCAACAAATCCGTCATAGGCTTCGCAATCTTTGAGAAATTCTCAATAAACCTCCGGTAGTATCCTGCGAGTCCAAGAAAACTCCGGATCTCTCCCATGGTGGTTGGTGCTTCCCACTTGGTCATGGTATCAACTTTAGTGGGCTCTACTGCTATACCTTCTCCGGATATAACGTGTCCGAGAAATCCAATTTCCTTCAACCAAAACTCACATTTGCTAAACTTGGCATATAATTGATGTTCTCCGAGCTTTCCAAGAACCAAACGCAAATGTTCCTTATGCTCCTATTCATTCTTCGAGTAAACCAGGATATCATCAATGAACACTGCGACGAACTTATCCAAGAACTCCATAAACACTTTGTTCATCATGTTCATAAAATATGCAGGTGCATTAGTCAAACCAAATGACATAACGGTATACTCGTACAGCCCATACCTGGTGGTAAAAGCCGTCTCGGGTATATCCTGTTCCCGAATCTTCAACTGGTGGTATCCTGATCGCAGATCGATCTTGGAAAATACCTTAGCTCCTTGCAATCGATCAAACAGATCATTGATCATCGGTAGTGGGTACTTGTTCTTGATGGTTACTTCATTCAATCCTCGATAATCGACAACCATCCTTAACGATCCATCCTTCTTCTCTACTAGAAGTACTGGTGAACCCCAAGGCGATGAACTTGGGCAAATATATCCTTTATCCAGTAACTCCTTAATCTGCTTCTTAATTTCCACCAAATCCTTTGCAGGCATCCTATATGGTCTCTTTGATATTGGCCCTGTGCCTGCCAAAAGCTCAATCAAAAACTCAATATCTCTATCCGGTGGCATGCCTGGCAACTCTTCTGAAAATACTTCGGGGAAATCCTTCACTACTGGTACTTCCTCCTGCACAACTCCGGTTAAACAATTTACTCGAGTGGTAAGTAAAATTGACTTACTGGCACATTCAATATTCCCTTCATACTTTGACAACCAATCCATGCCTAATATCACATCCAATCCTTGGGATTCCAACACTATTAGGTCTGAGGGAAAACATAGTTACCAATTCTTAATGGTAACCGATCACACTATAGACTAGCCATATATTCTGCTCTAGGCGAAGTTACTAATGTTGGGGAACATAGTAATTTCAAAAAGAATTCCTACGCACACGCAAGATCATGGTGATGCATAGCAACGAAAGGGAAGAGTGTGATCTACGTACCCTTGTAGACCGACAGCGGAAGCGTTATGACAACGCGGTTGATGTAGTCGTACGTCTTCACGGCCCGACCGATCAAGCACCGAAACTACGGCACCTCCGAGTTCTAGCACACGTTCAGCTCGATGACGATCCCCGGACTCTGATCCAACAAAGTGTCGGGGAAGAGTTCCGTCAGCACGACGGCGTGGTGACGATCTTGATGTTCTACTGTCGCAGGGCTTTGCCTAAGAACCACTACAATATTATCGAGGACTATGGTGGAAGGGGGCACTACACACGGCTAAGAGAACGATCTTAGAGATCAACTTGTGTGTCTAGGGGTGCCCCCTGCCCCCGTATATAAAGGAGCCAAGGAGGGTGCGGCCGGCCCTAGGAGGAGGCGCGCAGGAGGAGTCCTACTCCTACCGGGAGTAGGACTCCCCTCCCTTTCCCTAGTTGGATTAGGACTTGGGGGGGAAGGAGGAGAGGGAAGAAAGGAAAGGGGGGGCGCCGCCCCCCTCCTTGTCCAATTCGGACTTGGGGGGGAGGGGCGTGCGGCAGCCCCTAGGCCTCCTCTCCTCTTCCTCCACTAGGCCCATTAAGGCCCATTAGGTTACCGGGGGGTTCCGGTAACCTCCCGGTACTCCGGTAAAATGCCGATTTCACCCGGAACACTTCCGATGTCCAAACATAGGCTTCCAATATATCAATCTTTATGTCTCGACCATTTCGATACTCCTCGTCATGTACGTGATCACATCCGGGACTTCGAACTAACTTCAGTACATCAAAACTCATAAACTCATAATATAACCGTCATCGAAACCTTAAGCGTGCGGACCCTACGGGTTCGAGAACAATGCAGACATGACCGAGACACGTCTCCGGTCAATAACCAATAGCGGAACCTGGATGCTCATATTGTCTCCCACATATTCTACGAAGATCTTTATCGGTCAGACCGCATAACAACATACGTTGTTCCCTTTGTCATCGGTATGTTACTTGCCCAAGATTCGATCGTCGGTATCTCAATACCTAGTTCAATCTCGTTACCGGCAAGTCTCTTTACTCGTTTCGTAATACATCATCTCGCACAGAGATACCTCTCCGACAATCGGAGTGACAAATCATAATCTCGAAATACGCCAACCCAACATTCACCTTTGGAGACACCTGTAGAGCTCCTTTATAATCACCCAGTTACGTTGTGACGTTTGGTAGCACACAAAGTGTTCCTCCGGCAAACGGGAGTTGCATAATCTCATAGTTATAGGAACATGTATAAGTCATGAAGAAAGCAATAGCAACATACTAAATGACTGGGTGCTAAACTCATGGAATGGGTCATGTCAATCACATCATTCTCCTAATAATGTGATCCCGTTAATCAAATGACAACACATGTCTATGGTTAGGAAACATAACCATCTTTGATTAACGAGCTAGTCAAGTAGAGGCATACTAGTGACGTTTAGTTTGTCTATGTATTCACACAAGTATTATGTTTCCGAATAATACAATTCTAGCATGAATAATAAACATTTATCATGATATAAGGAAATAAAATAATAACATTATTATTGCCTCTAGGGCATATTTCCTTCAGTCTCCCACTTGCACTAGAGTCAATAATCTAGATTACACAGTAATGATTCTAACACCCATGGAGCTTTGGTGCTGATCATGTTTTTCTCGTGGAAGAGGCTTAGTCAATGGGTCTGCAACATTCAGGTCCGTATGTATCTTGCAAATCTCTATGTCTCCCACCTGGACTAGATCCCGGATGGAATTGAAGCGTCTCTTGATGTGCTTGGTTCTCTTGTGAAATCTGGATTCCTTTGCCAAGGCAATTGCACCAGTATTGTCACAAAAGATTTTCATTGGACCCGATGCACTAGGTATGACACCTAGATCGGATATGAACTCCTTCATCCAGACTCATTCGTTTGCTGCTTCCGAAGCAGCTATGTACTCTGCTTCACATGTAGATCCCGCCACAACGCTTTGTTTAGAACTGCACCAACTGACAGCTCCACCATTTAATGTAAACACGTATCCGGTTTGCGATTTAGAATCGTCCGGATCAGTGTCAAAGCTTGCATCAACGTAACCATTTACGATGAGCTCTTTGTCACCTCCATATATGAGAAACATATCCTTAGTCCTTTTCAGGTATTTCAGGATGTTCTTGACCGATGTCCAGTGATCCACTCCTGGATTACTTTGGTACCTCCCTCCTAGACTTATAGCAAGACACACATCAGGTCTGGTACACAGCATTGCATACATGATAGAGCCTATGGCTGAAGCATAGGGAACATCTTTCATTTTCTCTCTATCTTCTGCATTGGTCGGGCATTGAGTCTTACTCAATTTCACGCCTTGTAACACAGGCAAGAATCCTTTCTTTGCTTGATCCATTTTGAACTTCTTCAAAACTTTGTCAAGGTATGTGCTTTGTGAAAGTCCAATTAAGCGTCTTGATCTATCTCTATAGATCTTAATGCCCAATATGTAAGCAGCTTCACCGAGGTCTTTCATTGAAAAACTTTTATTCAAGTATCCCTTTATGCTATCCAGAAATTCTATATCATTTCCGATTAGTAATATGTCATCTACATATATCAGAAATGTTACAGAGCTCCCACTCACTTTCTTGTAAATACAGGCTTCTCCAAAAGTCTGTACAAAACCAAATGCTTTGATCACACTATCAAAGCGTTTATTCCAACTCCGAGAGGCTTGCACCAGTCCATAAATGGATCGCTGGAGCTTGCACACTTTGTTAGCTCCCTTTGGATCGACAAAACCTTCCGGCTGCATCATATACAACTCTTCTTCCAGAAATCCATTCAGGAATGCAGTTTTGACATCCATCTGCCATATTTCATAATCATAAAATCCAGCAATTGCTAACATGATTCGAACAGACTTAAGCATCGCTACGGGTGAGAAGGTCTCATCGTAGTCAATCCCTTGAACTTGTCGAAAACCTTTTGCGACAAGTCGAGCTTTGTAGACAGTAACATTACCGTCAGCGTTAGTATTCTTCTTGAAGATCCATTTATTTTCTATTGCTTGCCGATCATTGGGCAAGTCAACCAAAGTCCACACTTTGTTCTCATACATGGATCCCATCTCAGATTTCATGGCTTCAAACCATTTTGCGGAATCTGGGCTCACCATCGCTTCTTCATAGTTCGTAGGTTCATCATGATCTAGTAGCATGACTTCCAGAACAGGATTACCGTACCACTTTGATGCGGATCTTACTCTGGTTGATCTACGAGGTTCAGTAGTATCTTGTTCTGAAGTTTCATGATCATCATCATTAGCTTCCTCACCAATTGGTGTAGGTGTCACAGAAACTGGTTTTTGTGATGTACTACTTTCCAATAAGGGAGCAGGTACAGTTACCTCATCAAGTTCTACTTTCCTCCCACTCACTTCTTTCGAGAGAAACTCCTTCTCTAGAAAGTTTCCGAATTTAGCAACAAAAGTCTTGCCTTCGGATCTGTGATAGAAGGTGTATCCAATAGTTTCCTTTGGATATCATATGAAGACACATTTCTTTGATTTGGGTTCGAGCTTATCAGGTTGAAGCTTTTTCACATAAGCATCGCAGCCCCAAACTTTCAGAAATGACAACTTTGGTTTCTTGCCAAACCACAGTTCATAAGGCGTCATCTCAATGGATTTTGATGGTGTCCTATTTAACGTGAATGCGGCCGTCTCTAAAGCATAACCCCAAAACGATAGCAGTAAATCAGTAAGAGACATCATAGATTGCACCATATCTAGTAAAGTACGATTACGATGTTCGGACACGCCATTACGCTGTGGTGTTCCGGGTGGCGTGAGTTGCGAAACTATTCCGCATTGTTTGAAATGTACACCAAACTCGTAACTCAAATATTCTCCTCCACGATCGGATCGTAGGAATTTTATTTTCTTGTTACGATGATTTTCAACTTCACTCTGAAATTCTTTGAACTTTTCAAATGTTTTAGACTTATGTTTCATTAAGTAGATATACCCATATCTGCTTAAGTCATCTGTGAAGGTGAGAAAATAATGATATCTGCCACGAGCCTCAACATTCATTGGACCACATACATCTGTATGTATAATTTCCAACAAATCTGTTGCTCTCTCCATAGTACCGGAGAACGGTGTTTTTGTCATCTTACCCATAAGACACGGTTCGCAAGTACCAAGTGATTCATAATCAAGTGGTTCCAAAAATCCATCAGTATGGAGTTTCTTCATGCACTTTACACCGATATGACGTAAACGGCAGTGCCACAAATAAGTTGCACTATCATTATCAACTCTGCATCTTTTGGCTTCAACATTATGAATATGTGTGTCACTACTATCGAGATTTAATAAGAATAGACCATTCTTCATGGGTGCATGACCATAAAAGATTTTACTCATATAAATAGAACAACCATTATTCTCTGATTTAAATGAATAACCGTCTCGCATCAAACAAGATCCAGATATAATGTTCATGCTCAACGCCGGCACCAAATAAAAATTATTTAGGTCTAATACTAATCCCGAAGGTAGATGTAGAGGTAGCGTGCCGACCGCGATCACATCGACTTTGGAACCATTTCCCATGCGCATCGTCACCTCGTCCTTAGCTAATCTTCGCTTAATCCGTAGTCCCTGTTTCGAGTTGCAAATGTTAGCAACAGAACCAGTATCAAATACCCAGGTGCTACTGCGAGCATTAGTAAGGTACACATCAATAACATGTATATCGCATATACCTTTGTTCACCTTGCCATCCTTCTTATCCGCCAAATACTTGGGGCAGTTCCGCTTCCAGTGGCCAGTCTGCTTGAAGTAGAAGCACTCAGTTTCAGGCTTAGGTCCAGATTTGGGTTTCTTCTCTTGAGCAGTAACTTGCTTGTTGTTATTTTTGAAGTTCCCCTTCTTCTTCCCTTTGCCCTTTTTCTTGAAACTAGTGGTCTTGTTGACCATCAACACTTGATGCTCCTTCTTGATTTCTACCTCCACGGTTTTCAGCATTGCGAAGAGCTCGGGAATAGTCTTATTCATCCCTTGCATATTATAGTTCATCACGAAGCTCTTGTAGCTAGGTGGCACTGATTGGAGAATTCTGTCAATGACGCAATCATCTGGAAGATTAACTCCCAATTGAATCAAGTGATTATTATACCCAGACATTTTGAGTATATGCTCACTGACAGAACTGTTCTCCTCCATCTTGCAGCTATAGAACTTATTGGAGACTTCATATCTCTCAATCCGGGCATTTGCTTGAAATATTAACTTCAACTCCTGGAACATCTCATATGCTCCATGATGTTCAAAACGTCGTTGAAGTCCCGATTCTAAGTCGTAAAGCATGGCACATTGAACTATCGAGTAGTCATCAGCTTTGCTCTGCCAGACGTTCATAACATCTGGTGTTGCTCCAGCAGCAGGCCTGGCACCCAGCGGTGCTTCCAGGACGTAATTCTTCTGTGCAGCAATGAGGATAATCCTCAAGTTACGGACCCAGTCCGTGTAATTGCTACCATCATCTTTCAATTTTGCTTTCTCAAGAATGCATTAAAATTCAACGGAACAACAACACGGGCCATCTATCTACAATCAAACATAAACAAGCAAGATACTATCAGGTACTAAGTTCATGACAAATTTAAGTTCAATTAGTCATATTACTAAAGAACTCCCACTTAGATAAACATCCCTCTAATCCTCTAAGTGATCACGTCATCCAAATCAACTAAACCATGTCCGATCATCACGTGAGATGGAGTAGTTTCATTGGTGAACATCACTATGTTGATCATATCTACTATATGATTCACGCTCGACCTTTCGGTCTCCGTGTTCCGAGGCCATATCTGTATATGCTTGGCTCGTCAAGTATAACCTGAGTATTCCGCGTGTGCAACTGTTTTGCACCCGTTGTATTTGAACGTAGAACCTATCACACCCGATCATCACGTGGTGTCTCAGCACGAAGAACTTTCGCAACGGTGCATACTCAGGGAGAACACTTCTTGATAATTTAGTGAGAGATCATCTTAAAATGCTACCGTCAATCAAAGCAAGATAAGATGTATAAAAGATAAACATCACATGCAATCAATATAAGTGATATGATATGGCCATCATCATCTTGTGCTTGTGATCTCCATCTTTGAAGCACCATCATGATCACCATCGTCATCGGCGCGACACCTTGATCATCATCGTAGCATCGTTGTCGTCTCGCCAATCTTATGCTTCCACGACTATCGCTACTGCTTAGTGATAAAGTAAAGCATTACAGTGCAATTGCATTGCATACAATAAAGCGACAACCATAAGGCTCCTGCCAGTTGCCGATAACTCAGTTACAAAACATGATCATCTCATACAATAAAATTTAGCATCATGTCTTGACCATATCACATCACAACATGCCCTGCAAAAACAAGTTAGATGTCCTCTACTTTGTTGTTGCAAATTTTACGTGGCTGCTACGGGCTTAGCAAGAACCGATCTTACCTACGCATCAAAACCACAACAATAGTTTGTCAAGTTGGTGCTGTTTTAACCTTCGCAAGGACCGGGCGTAGCCACACTTGGTTCAACTAAAGTTGGAGAAACTAACACCCGCTAGCCACCTTTGTGCAAAGCACGTCGGGAGAACCGGTCTCGCGTAAGCGTACGCGTAATGTCGGTCCGGGCCATTTCGTCCAACAATACCGCCAAATCAAAGTATGACATGCTGGTAAGCAGTATGACTTATATCGCCCACAACTCACTTGTGTTCTACTCGTGCATATAACATCAACGCATAAAACCTAGGCTCGGATGCCACTGTTGGGGAACGTAGTAATTTCAAAAAATTTCCTACGCACACGCAAGATCATGGTGATGCATAGCAACGAGAGGGGAGAGTGTGATCTACGTACCCTTGTAGACCGACAACGGAAGCGTTATGACAACACGGTTGATGTAGTCATACGTCTTCACGGCCCGACCAATCAAGCAGCGAAACTATGGCACCTCCGAGTTCTAGCACACGTTCAGCTCAATAACGATCCCCGGACTCCGATCCAGCAAAGTGTCGGGGAAGAGTTCCGTCAGCACGACGGCATGGTGACGATCTTGATGTTCTACTATCGCAGGCCTTCGCCTAAGCACCACTACAATATTATCGAGGACTATGGTGGAAGGGGGCACTGCACACGGCTAAGAGAACGATCTTAGAGATCAACTTGTGTGTCTAGGGGTGCCCCCTGCCCCCGTATATAAAGGAGCCAACGGGGGATGCGGCCGGCCCTAGGAGGAGGCGCGCAGGAGGAGTCCTACTCCTACCGGGAGTAGGACTCCCCTCCCTTTCCCTAGTTGGATTAGGACTTGGGGGGGAAGGAGGAGAGGGAAGAAAGGAAAGGGGGGGCGCCGCCCCCCTCCTTGTCCAATTCGGACTTGGGGGGGAGGGGCGCGCGGCAGCCCCTAGGCCTCCTCTCCTCTTCCTCCACTAGGCCCATTAAAGCCCATTAGGTTACCGGGGGGTTCCGGTAACCTCCCGGTACTCCGGTAAAATGCCGGTTTCACCCGGAACACTTCAGATGTCCAAACATAGTCTTCCAATATATCAATATTTATGTCTCGACCATTTCGAGACTCCTCGTCATGTCCGTGATCACATCCAGGACTCCAAACTAACTTTGGTACATCAAAACTCATAAACTCATAATATAACTGTCATCGAAACCTTAAGCGTGCGGACCCTACGGGTTCGAGAACAATGTAGACATGACCGAGACACGTCTCTGGTCAATAACCAATAGCGGAACCTGGATGCTCATATTGGCTCCCACATATTCTACGAAGATCTTTATCGGTCAGACCGCATAACAACATACGTTGTTCCCTTTGTCATCGGTATGTTACTTGCCCGAGATTCGATCGTCGGTATCTCAATACCTAGTTCAATATCGTTACCGGCAAGTCTCTTTACTCGTTTCGTAATACATCATCTCGCAACTAACTCATTAGTTGCAATGCTTGCAAGGCTTATGTGATGTGCATTACCGAGAGGGCCCAGAGATACCTCTCCGACAATCGGAGTGACAAATCCTAATCTCGAAATACGCCAACCCAACATTCACCTTTGGAGACACCTGTAGAGCTCCTTTATAATCACCCAGTTACGTTGTGACGTTTGGTAGCACACAAAGTGTTCCTCCGGCAAACGGGAGTTGCATAATCTCATAGTTATAGGAACATGTATAAGTCATGAAGAAAGCAATAGCAACATACTAAATTATCGGGTGCTAAGCTCATGGAATGGGTCATGTCAATCACATCATTCTCCTAATAATGTGATCCCGTTAATCAAATGACAACACATGTGTATGGTTAGGAAACATAACCAGCTTTGATTAACGAGCTAGTCAAGTAGAGGCATACTAGTGACGTTTAGTTTGTCTATGTATTCACACAAGTATTATGTTTCTGGATAATACAATTCTAGCATGAATAATAAACATTTATCATGATATAAGGAAATAAAATAATAACATTATTATTGCCTCTAGGGCATATTTCCTTCAACTAACATGGGTTACCTATGGGCCTGGGGTTGGCAGTTTATACTTATCCACAAATCCCCTTGATATGTATGAATGCGATGCACCAGTATCAAAAAGAATGAGTGCAGTATATGACTTAACCAAAAACTTACCGGTTACTGCATCCGGCTGCTCTTCAACCTCCTCCACGTTAACGTGGTTCACCTGTCCCCTGTTGAAAGGGTTCGGCTTCTTCCCAGATCTTCCATTGCCATTTCCATTCTGGAATTCAGGACATTCATTGGCATAATATCCGGTCTTCTGGCACTTAAAACAAGTGACTTGACTCAGGTCTTTCTTGGCTGGGGTTGATGGGTTGGTGCGGTTCTGGCCGTTGCTTCCTCCATTCCCATTACCATTCCTGGGGCCATTGTGATTGTGAGAGCTTCCTCCTCCATGGGTATGCTGAAAATGTCCTCCCGGCCTAGGGGTAAAACGTGGCTTCTGCTGAGCTCCTAAAGTGTACTTTCCTTGTGCATACTTCCTCTTGTGATTCTCAATTTGCTACTGCTTCCCTTCAATCATAAGAGCACGATCTACCAACTCCTGGTAGTTGTTGAAGGTTGCTACCATCAACTGCATGCTCAACTCATCATTCAGTCCTTCCAGAAACTTCTCCTGCTTTGCTGCATCCGTAGCAACGTCATCTGAGGCATAACGTGCTAATTTACTAAAGTCCTCCACATACTGGCCAACTGTCCGTCCTCCTTGGCGCAAGTTGCGAAACTCTCGCTTCTTCATGGCCATAGCTCCTGCTGAAACATGGGCAGTACGAAAAGCCTGCTGAAACTGGTCCCATGTGATAGTATCGACAGGGAAAGTGGCTGTGAAATTCTCCCACCATGATGCTGCGGGTCCTTCAAGCTGATGTGCGACAAACTTCACCTTCTCCGCATCCGTGCATCCTGTTGTGGTCAACTCTCTAGCTGTCTTGCCGGTGCTACTGGAAAACACCGGCGGATTCAGCCTATGAAAACAGGCTAAGTGATCAACAAGTGGTGGTGGTGGTGGGTTGTTGTTGTTGTTGTTGTTCCCCTGGTTCTGATTCTGGACTAGTAACTGCATCAATGTGTTCTGCTGCTGGATCAACTGAGTGAGCTCCGGTGGGAAGGTAATTCCAGGGACATGTCTCGGAGGCATCTAAGGGTTTAGAAAAGATGAGATTTAAGAATAGAGGGGGTCTAAAGAGAAAACACTACCCATATGCACATGAGGCAAAAGCAAACAATTCACTTCATTCAACCAATCAAACAAGGGCATACAATCGATCTAACTATCGCAAAAGTGCTCGGACTACTATATTTATATGGTGGACTACTACTACTGTTGGGGTGGTCTACTAGAAATATTCTTCGGTTGCAGACTCCATGATATCTGCTCCAACTTCATCAACATAGTCATCATCGCTATCATCTGGATCCGAATCGGTGTCGTCAATGATGATGTAGTCTTCCGGGCGAATCTCCTTAGGTTCTTCGTCTTCTTCTATTGGTGTAGGGCCTCCCATGAATATTCCAATCTTCTTGATCAGATCGTCATTCTTTTCCACTAATACTTCAATTTCTTCTTCAAAATCTTCACGTGTAGCCTTGAGTTCTTCCTCCAGTTCCTTGATTCTTGTCTTTGCCTTCTTTAGGTCTATCATGTCGGCGCATATCTGGTTCTCCTGACGTCGAATGTGCTGGTTTAACTCCTGGATAAAAGCTGCAATTGATCTATCCTTTCTGGTATTGATCATCTCCCAGTGCTCATCTCGGAGCCCACAAATCTGGTAGATAGTATCCTTGAGATCATTGCGGTAGACTTCTCCAATGCGTCCTATGGCGATGTGAGCTGCCATGCTCTTTCCTAGATTCCAAGTTGGTGCATCGAAAGAAAACTCTATGGGCTCAGTGACTGGCATGAACGTCCTTCCTGGAACTTGAACTTGAATCATCCAGCGCTCTCATTCAGGTAGGGTGGCGTTGTAGGTTCCGGTGAAGCTTGGTACTCCTATGTTCAGGTATCTTGTGACTTCCTTCAAGTGACATCCAAAGGGTGTATCTTCATCCGGTTGAGTGAACTTGTTCCTTGCATCTGCCATCCTAAAAGAGTAGAAAAGATGAGAGGTCAGAAGAGAAGAGAGTGAGTAGTGATCTAGGTCTTTAGCTTAGTGGTCGTGTCCTACAGTCAGCGTGTGCTCTGATACCATCTTGTAGCGACCAGACCTCAAACGGTCCAATCTCTGTGCTCCGGTGTCATCCCTGGATCAGTAATGCTGACACCACACAGTACTTGAAGGATTTATAGCAGAGTAGCAATCACACACTTATTACATCGAGTGTCTCAAAAGAGAACTTATTACAATAAATATGGCTTAAGGCCATCTAATAACGATAACAGCGGAAGGCTTGAAAGATAAGTGAGTCCATCAACTCCAACGGCATCATTGAGTATAGAACCACGACCTAAAACTCCTTAATCGTCGTCTGAAAAGTCTGCAACATTAAAGTTGCAGCCCGAAAACGGGTCAGCACATGGAATATGCTGGCAATGTAACACATAGAGAGTAATGGAATGAAACAGCTATTCTACATGCATATTTGGCTGGTGGGAAGCTCTATGGTTACAGTTTTGCGTAAAGCCAATTTTTCCCTACTACAAAGGAATAAATTTATTTAACTATCATGGTGGTTGTTAAACATTGAGAATGGTTGACAGCATTCTCAATCCCAATTAAACATCATCATTAAACAAACCCAACAAAGTTAATTTTAGAGTAACATGTTGAGATTCACATGATAATCCAGGTACTAGATACTCAAGATGTCCATAACCGGGGACACGGCTAACCATGATTAGTTTATACACTCTGCAGAGGTTTGCACACTTTTCCCCACAAGACTCGACCGCCTCTGTTTGGTTTCTCGCACTACACGGTGTTTGAGAAACGGATGACCGAGACATAGTCTTTCAAAAGCGCTAGCACCTTACGATGGGTAGACCGTACCAACCTACATCCCCTACATCTGCTAGCCTACCACTTTAAGAGTTCGCACGACTTAGTCAACTATGCTAGAGCCTATAATAGCTTGTGGCTGCACACGGAAGTTCCTAGCATGAATAATCTCATGATCCCTTTGAGCCTGGGTGGCGGTCCAAAAGAAAACAGGCAATCCTGCAATACCCAGGTGCTTCAATCCACCCAGATGTGTGTTTATGTTGCGACCTTAAGTAAACCATTAATTAACAAAGCTCACATCTGTCATGGATATACTCACCCAATCCACGTCTACTAGGATAGCATAGCAATAATAAGCAAATGTAGAGTAACTCCCAAAGGTTTGATAATAAACAGGTAATAGGTTCTACCTCAACTACTCCCCAAACCCACCATTTAATTAGATCCTAAATCATGCAAGGTGTGAGGATTGATCTAATGCAATAAAACTGGGTAGTAGGAGGTATGATCAAAGTGTTACTTGCCTTGCTGATGATCCGGGAAACCTAGCGGTTCGAAGTAACAAGCGGCGCACTCCGGGTACTCTACCGCAAACAAACAAAAACATAATAAGTACTCAATTAATGCATAGGTAAAACTCAAATAAGAGATCTAACCAGAAAGTTCAATTTAAGAACTCCGGTTGGCAAAAAGAATCAAATCGAGCGAAGCAACGAAAGACAAACGGCAAAAGAAACAGACTTCGTTTACTATTCTGGATCTAAGGCAATTTTACAGTGGCAAAAACTTGTTTAACTTGGTTAAACGGAAAGAGGGTTTCGAGACGAAACTCCAGGCGCTTGAATCGCCTGATTCCGATAAACGAGCGAAAAGATATATTAAAACGAAAATCAGATCAGAAATCGCGATCAGAAAAATCGCGGATTTAATCCGAGAAAAAGAAAAACGACGAACGTTCGTTAAAACGAACGAACAGACGAACGCTCACTATTTAAATAAACCGGAAAACCGATCTATTTAAAAAACGAAACTAAAAAAACGACAAAACCGTCAGAAAACCGAACAATTTAAAAAAAACGGCGGCGGGATCGAGGTAAACCTCGGGCGGCGGGTCCGGCGGCGGTGGTGGCGGCGGCTCCGGCGACGGCGGCGGCGGGCGGCGGGCGGTGGCAGCGCGCGGCGGCGGGGGCGGCGCGGGGCGAAGGCGGCGGTGCCGCGGGGCTAGGGCGGCGCGGGGCAGCTAGGGTTTGGGGGGGGAGGGGCTTCCGGCTGGGCCTCCCTGGACGGGCCTTAGTGTCCGGGTCGGATATGGCCCGTAGGTCGGTTGCGCGTTTTTTTTAATACTTACGCTTAGAAAAAAACAAAAGGACTACTGAACGGACTCTAAAAATCCGGAAATAAATTTTTCCCGGCTTCTAAATCAAGCCGCACAAGATGAATATTTATTTGGGGCCTAAATGCAATTTTGAAAAACGCACATTTTTTCCCTAAATTCAAATAAAATAGCAAATAAAACCAAATAAAATAGCAAATAAAACCAAATAAAATCTTATTTTTTTATTAAATCCTAAATATTTCTTTATTTTGGGAAAGTCATTTTATTCCCTCTCTCATAATTTTTATAATAGAAATAATTAAAGATAAAATAAATAAAATCAATTGATCCTATTTTCAAAATTTGAGACAACTCAAATATGAAAATAACGAAATTCCCAACTCTCTCCGAGGGTCCTTGAGTTGCGTGAAATTTCTAGGATCAATCAAAATGCAATAATTATGATATGCAATGATGATCTAGTGTATAACATTCCAAATTGAAAATTTGGGATGTTACACTCATAGACAAGGTGGATGGTATGTAGGTGTTGCCCTAAAGATGACGTGTTGACTTGCTGCATGTTTTGTTAGATAACCAACATGAAGCTTGGCGAGATTGGTTATAAATCCACTCCTCCACCTAAGTGAGTGGATGTATTTGGCAAGATATAAAGATCAAAGATAAAATATATGAGCACGTGACCCATTTTTTTTTGCGGTTATGAGCAGGTGACTTCATTTTGCTAGAAAAGGCCATGTCAATATTTCTGACAAGTTATCATAATATATACCTCTTGTTGTCTATAGAATATAATAAATTAACAAAATCTAATGAATTTATTACAATAATGTCCACCGGATCGATGGTCTGAACATGTTTTGGTGCTTAGTAGGTTATTGAGGAACTCCCTTTTCTTCAAGTTTGTGGAAATTGTATTTCTCAAATTTAAATAATTACAAAAGGCTCACTGCGGAAAAAAGTTCTGACCAACAGAACGAGGTGCTTGATTCTTTTTAGTGATGTTTTAAAACTTAGAATGTGATTTTTAGGTACTCTTATATGTTGTGTTTGTGCCCTTCGGTACTTTGTGTTTAGGTCCATCAACGATTGGTAGAGCAGCGTCGCCGCTGGGAACCAAAGGAATGGCACTATTGCTAATTTGTTATTTATTTTGCCACTATTTGGAATGAAACAAACCGTCGCATTTTATAGTACTCCATCTCCAGCCATGACTTTATTTGTCAGTCCGATCAACTCGTAACTCGCCATGTGGGGCGTCCCAATCTGGATATGTAATCTCTCGTTGTTGCACAAATAGCGCTTACTAGCGACTGAACTTATTTTTCCTCTTGAACCCTTACGTGTATCTCCCTAATGTATTATGCAAATGGAAATCATCTGCCCGTTTAGCTTCAAAAAATTGTTTCTGAGGAATTTGCTAGTTATGTGCTGTAGCCTCTTGCAAACATTTTTACCGCTCCCCAATTCTCTCGAGATGGGTGGAGAAGAGGACCAACTGAAGAAAATTACAAAATTGAATGTTATGATAAAAAAGAAAGACATGAGAACTATTCCAAAATGCCACTAGTCTCTTGCTATGAAAACTACATGTCACACATTAAAAACAAATTGTTGAGTTGCTGTGATAGTTTGCGTGTATAGTACAATGCTTGATCTGCAGTACTATTCCATGGTGGCTGCTCACTTCTGACAACTGGCGTCTCTTTAGGCTGTTTTTACAAACCGCGGCGGATGGTAGCTATATGTATGCACGCACATTGGATGGGCCTTGGGAAGAAATAAATGTGATAATAACTCATCGGCAAGGTGGATGGTGCGTAGGTGTAGCCCTAAACATTGTATGCATGTCAGCATGTGAATGGGTTGTGGGTGTACAATATTCTTACAGTAAGCTTTGGCACAATCTGCTGTCACTAGCTACATTCTTGGCTGTGAATTTTATTAGACTCAATTTCCCATCTGTTTATGTATTTTTGGATTTCAGAAATTTCACCATTCGTTTTCATTGTGAAAAGATAGTGACCTTGTTGTCGGCCGATCATTCTCGTTCGGCAGAGTTCTTGGCGGAACTCCAGGCCAAAGTCACCACGGTGACCGCTGTCGCGCTCCCTGTTCTGGTGGGTGGAGATTTCAACCTTATCCGATCGAGAGCTGACAAGAACAACAGCAATATAAACTGGCCCAGGGTGGCCATGTTTAACTCCGCCATTGCTTCCATGGCCCTAAGGGAGGTGGCCAGGTCGGGCGCGAGGTTCACTTGGACGAATAAACAACTCGATCCGGTGCGATCAGTGCTGGACAGGGTGTTCATGTCGCCGGAGTGGGAAATGGGCTTCTCTCTCTGTACATTGGTCGCGGAGACGCGCATAGGCTCTGACCATGTACCGCTCATCTATTCCCCAGGGGAGGAGAGGATGCGACGCAGCTCACGCTTCTTCTTTGAAACAGCTTGGTTCGAAGTTCCAGGCTTCAAGGAGATTTTAAGGGAGAAATGGTGGGCGTGTGTTAATTCGTTAGGGCCCCAGAGGGGCCCGATGGAGTTTTGGAACGCGGCTGGGGGTCGGCTCAGGGCTAGCCTCAAGGGTTGGGGCGCAAACCTAGGGAGGAGTGACAAAGAGCGCCGTGCCGCGATTCTTGCGGAAATCGCAAGGATAGATGCAATGGCCGATGCTAGGGCCTTTTCGGAGCAGGAATGGGCTCACCGCTATGATCTGGAGGGTCAGGTCGAAGCATCATTTCGCGCCGAGGAAGAATATTGGCGTAGACGCAGTGGTCTGAAATGGATTCTGAAGGGCGACGCCAATACTAAGTATTTCCAGGCTTATGCTAATGGGCGTCGTCGGAAGTGTTCCATCCTAAGGTTCCAATCAGAGCAGGGGCTACTGTTGCAATAGGAGGACATCTCCCGACACATATACGAGTTCTACATTAGTTTGATGGGCACGTGTGAGGCCCAGGGGGCGGGTCTCCGCGCGGACATTTGGGAGGACTCGCGGCGTGTGTTGGACCATGAGAACGACGCGCTGGGGCTTGCGTTCCTGCCAGAAGAGATCGACGCCGCTCTTCTCGATATGAAAGTGGACACGACGCCGGGCCTAGACGGGTGGCCGGTGGCGATGTTCAAGCGCTTCTGGCCTATCCTTAGGGGCCCTATCTTCGAGATTTGCAACGGTTTCATGCGAGGGATGGTTGACATTTCGCACCTCAATTTCGGTGTCGTAACGCTCATCCCGAAGGTCCAAGGGGCAGACAATATTAAACAATTCCGACCGATCGCGCTCATTAACGTGCCTTTTAAAATTTGTGCAAAAGCGTGCGCCAATAGACTAGGACCAATCGCACACCGCTCGATTAGTCGTAACCAATCTGCTTTCATCCGAGGACGCAACATTTTAGAGGGACCGCTCGCCCTTCAAGAGATTGTTCATGAACTTAAGCGCACTAAGGAAGCGGCGGTGTTGCTGAAACTTGATTTCGAAAAAGCATACGACCGTGTGAATTGGGATTTCTTGCGGCGGGTGCTTATCGGTAGAGGCTTTTCGCGGTTTGGGTACACCGTATTATGCAGTTGGTGTCGGGAGGCCAAACTGCCGTATCGGTGAATGGAGAAATAGGGCATTTCTTCCGGAACAAATGCGGTCTCAGGCAGGGTGACCCGATGTCCCCTCTCCTGTTCAATTTTGTTGTGGACGCTCTGTCCATAATGCTTCAGAAAGCAGCCGAAGCTGGTCATATCCAAGGGTTGGTAGGCCACCTCATTCTAGGGGGAGTGACGCATCTGCAATATGCAGATGACACGCTGCTTTTGTTTCGCTCAGACCATCACAGCATTGTGTCGGTCAAGGCGATCCTTATTTGTTTCGAGCTCATGTCGGGGCTCAAAATAAATTTCCATAAATGCGAGGTGCTCACGATGGGGGTTGAGCCGGAGGAGGGTAGGCGTATAGCCGGCCTGCTCAACTGCAAGGTGGGCAAATTCCTGATGACATACCTAGGCCTTCCAGTTGACATCAAAAGACCGACGATAGAGGACTGGGAACCTCTATGTGCTAAGGTAAGGGGTAGGGTGTGCCCTTGGAGGGGTAAATTCCTTTCAAAAGCGGCCAGGCTAGTTCTCACGAACTCAAGCCTCTCTTCCTTGCCTATGTTTGCTATGGGCCTTTTTTTGCTTGCAGAGGGGGTGCATGCAAAGTTTGACACACCGCGTTCTAAATTTTTTTTGGGAAGGAACTAGCCCGAACCGTAAATACCATATGGTTAAATGGTCTTGGGTGTGTTGACCCAAGGACTTGGGGGGCCTTGGGATCACCAACTCTAGACTGCTTAACATCGCGATGATGTGTAAGTGGATCTGGAAAATTGTCCAAGGGGCATCCGGCCTCTGGGTTGATCTCCTTAGGGCCAAGTACTTCCCGAACGGGAATTTCTTTAAGGGTAGGGCTAGGGGCTCGCCTTTTTGGAATGATCTCCAGACGATCAAGTCGGCCTTTGCCTTGGGGGCGAAGTTCTCGATTGGAGATGGGCGATCAGCACGTTTCTGGACAGATCTTTGGATAGGTTCCCGCCCCCTATGGGAAGAATTCCGCGATCTGTACGACATCGCCGTGGATCCAGGCATGGCGGTGGCTGATGCACTGCGATCGACCCCTCCGGAGATTCATTTCAAACGTGAACTCCAGGGGCAAGAGCAGGCCAGCCTAGTGGCCCTGCGGCAGTTGATAGATCGGGTGGAGCTCTCGGACCAACCGGACTCGGTGAGCTGGGCGCTCACCAGCTGCGGGAAGTTCTCGGTCAAGTCTCTATACCAATTAGCTGTGCCTGGGGCCATCGTAGCCTGTGTTTGCAGGGCTTTGGAGCGCGCGGTTGCCACTGAAGATCAAACTATTTCTTTGGCAAATGTTCCGCGATAAGTTACCCACTTCCTTGAATGTGGCCAAGCGCAATGGGCCGGCCACTGGGCCTTGTGCGTTGTGCGGGGATCCAGAGGACACGAACCACGTTTTCTTTCGGTGCCCCTTAGCGCGGTTTGCGTGGAGCGCGGTGAGGTCCGCGGCTGGAGTCCAGTGGGATCCTCGCTCGGCAGCAGAGCTTATTCACATATTAGGCGCGTTACAAGGCTCGACGAAACGGGTCGTGTGGAGTTGTGTTGTGGCACTGCTTTGGTCCTTGTGGCTAACTAGAAATAAACTCACGATCGAGGAGACCTTGCCAACACATCCGGCTAATATCATCTTCAAATGCAATCTCCTTTTGCAGCAGTGGAGTCCGTTGGGGAGGCGCAAGGATGCTGATTTGATCAAGACAGCTCAACAACGTATTCTGCAAGTGTACGTGGCGGCTAGGGAGCCGTGACTACGGTGGTCTACGTGGTCTCTTTTGAGTGCTTGACGAGCCTGCGTGCTCTGTACGGGCGATGCCTTGTAATATGACAGTAGCTTCTTAATCTCCGCTCGAAACATGTGCGTGGCCCGGGGTGGCTTTTGGGTGTTGTAAGACTAATTGGTATGGCTCTGTCGTTGGACTTTTATTAATTTAAAGCCGGACGCATCTGGCGTCTCCGTTCTAGAAAAAATGACCTTGTTGTCTGACATTTCCATTGGGAGCTTATTTACGAGCACCTGTCAACTTTTCCTTTGAATAAGTGAGCACTGCAAGTAGTTTCAGGTTCTGCAGATTTTCTGACTAATCCAAGTAAGCAACTTTTCACACACTCTAATACAACTGATTGGACACCAAAAGTTCTGCTGCAGTACATAATTCTTGGCAGGCACTCTTTTCTCTCTGCTCATCAACAGAGACTGTAATCTCTGCACTCAACTAGCTATAGTACTACTCCCTCCGTTTCTAAATAAGACCTTTTAGAGATTTCAATCGCAAGCACTCCACACTGATTGGACCTCCGGCAAGAACAAGATAAGATCCTGCTATTTTTCTTTACCGCTTTGCACAGGGCAATGTTGTGCCTAGCTCTAGCTATATCCGTGATAATCGTCGAGACCATGTCCTTCTGTTGGCAAAAGCACAGGCAAGTTACCACCTTCTACTTAATCATGCATCCTTTCTAAGTGCACGGTCAGAATCACTGGAGCTAGATGTTTGCACGGCTTCTGAGAGCCGGCGGAGCACGTCGACCTGAGCGCGCAGGTGCACAGCATAATCCATGGCCTCGCGTAACAGAGTGGCCTCGTCGATGGTGGAGTTCCGGCCTCCCGGTATCACCTCCCTCGGCGCCATGGTCCTCCTCCTCACCAACCTCCCCGCAGCGTCGCCACCACTGGCGCGGCCCGATCTCCCCCAGCTCCTCTTCCGACGGCAGCACCTCCTCACGATCCTCCTACACCTCTCCACCTTGCATGCACTGGACGCCGGAGCCAAGATGGCCTTGGGCCACCTTGCTCCGCCTCGGTGCGCAGTCGCCATGGCGACTTCCACGGAGGACTTGACGGCGCGCTTCCTCTCGTGGGGGCTCATGGCACCGTTACCGAAGGATGTGCTCATGTGTGCCTGGAGCTACAGGCCGAGGAGGAGGTTCTTGAGGAAGGCCTGCTTGAAGGACTTGGTGCTGGTGTTGGGGTCCAGGATGTACTTGTTGTGGCAAGTAATGTCGATGGATGGATAGGTACCAGACACAGGGGCGCTCCTTAAATATGAGTGTCTCCGGCATCCATGTGGATGTGGTGTCACTGAAAGGCGCATTGCCTAAAAATATTACATATAGTAGGTGTAACATGCTTGTGTCACCGGCAGCTGAATCATAATCTCCCACACATGCACGCATGATTTTTGTCGTTGTTGTTGATAACAGTGTTTTGTGCAGTGCCAGATCCACATGTCGAGGACTTGAAGCTTAGAAGTATAGGACCATATTCTTGTCGTATGCTCATCTATATCTATCTATACTTATAATAATTACTAGTACATATGCACGTGCATTGCAACAGGGAAAAAAATTAGTATGCATTTAAAATTAGTGAGAATTATATGTGCAAACAAAACCCTGTGCGCACGTGAAAAAGGATCATTTAGCTTCTCGATTTCGCCAGGTGTGAAGTAATCAATCCGCTATTTTTCCATTCATTGATGGAGGGCATTTAAGAGTTTTGTTACGTCACCGTACGCCAGAGAAGGCCCATGATATATTCAATCTACTTTTCCTTTCAATTGGGGAGATTTTAAGGTATGAAGTTTCTGAATAATGTAGGAAAACAAACCTTTTTTAAAATCCTAAACAGTTTTTTTCCAATTATGTACACTTTCAAAAAAATGTGAACAAAATTTGAAACGGGAACATCTTTTAAAATTCACAAATATTTTTTGAAAACACCAAATTTAATAAAAACATGAACATTATTTGAATTTGTGAACATCTTTTAGAATGGGAACATGTGTTCAAAATTCATAACATTTTTCAAAAATGTGTATCTTATAACATTATTTTGAATTGTGAAAATTTCACTAAAACAAGAATAGTTTTCAAGTTTGGAGCATTTGTTAAATTGCCAGTTTCCTTTTAGAAATCTCACACAATTTTAAAAAACAATAAAAGTTTTCAAAAAAAGGGAACCCTTTTCAAGTTCCGAATATTTTTCGAAATATCAACAAAATTTTGGAATTCTGAAAATTTTATATAATTTGTTTTTCTTTAAATTTCTTAATGTTTTTTTAGAATTTAGAATTTATTAAACTCTATAAGAAAAATAAAGTTGGAACTGAAAAAAGAGATAGGGGAAGGAGAATAAAAATAGAATAAAATACAGAAACAAAGAAAAATGGGCCAGCCCATTATTATCGTCCTGTGCGAAGACACGATTATTTGTCGCCCTGTGCTGAAAATAGAGTTTTCACACCTGCGTGGGAAGAAAAATAAGTTGGCTGGCTTCGTTGAGCCAAAGCGCGCAACCCACGTGCAAAATTCTGAAAAAACCTATTTTTTAGCACATGAACGCATAAGAATTTAGTACCACCTCAGATAGAATATTTTTTTTGGTGGTGAACGGATGAAAAAATTGGCGAAACGCACCTTGCTTTATTAAGGTATAGATATAGATATAGATATAGATATAAATGGACTTCCCAGAAATTCCCACGTTAATTAGAATTTACGAGCCGTTTATCTGGTAGGTTATAATAATTATGGTCTTCTCAGAAATTCCCACGTTAATTAGAATTTACGAGCCGTTTATCTGATAGGGCCGAATTATAACGGTGTAGATCTTCCTATTTTTTCTAGATTAACGAAGAAAATATAGAAAATGTAAAAAAAAAAGAAACCGTTCATCTGGTGGGACCAAATTATGATGGTTGGGATTATTTGGAAATAAAGAAGTTAACAAGGAAAATTACTCTCCCACGTACAATGTTTAGAAGGATTCCTCACAAGGCAACCACGTGATTCCTTGCAAATTCTTAGCCTGGTCCTTTTTGTATCAGTGCAGATTTTTTTCCTATATGATCCAATCTGAACTCTGGGACGCATATCTTTGAAGTAAAAATAATTTTAAAAATAAGTTAACAGCGGAGATTACTCCCACAGCGAAGAAAAGGCAGGATGTAAAAAAAAAAGGCAATCACGTACGTTAAAGGCATTTCTCACAAAAAAAGGCAATCACGTTAAAAAGGAATCCTGAAAAATCTTCTCCCGGTTCGTTTTGTTTTGTATTGTTCCATCAAGCTGGACTCTTCGATGCATATCCGCTTATGTTTTATAAGCACGGTGGAGGAAATCAAGTCATAGAATAACACAGCACCCTGGCCGCTGCCGCAACACAACAGCAAGGTGATCTCCGAAGAAGAAACATAGGCGATTTGGGATTAAGATTGTATTCAAAGCAACGGCATAGACCAACAGCACAATGAAGCCTATATCAATATCGTTAAAGAGGTTGAGTCGCTTTCATATCTCTCCTCGGGGTACCACCGAGAGCCATGCTGCGATGGAACTCTAGCTGACAGGAATCTCCGTCCTGGCCGCAATAGGCTTCGCTGCCACCGGAGGCCCGATCATTCCTGCCGGCTGCCGTACGTCTTGGCAGAAACAGGTGACACTGCCGGATTCCTAATATATAGCTCCGTCGAGGCAGGGTCAGGAGCCAATGAAGCCACCAACACCCTTCCTTCACAAGACATCGGGACCAGCCGTGCCACTGAACATGGGTTAAGTAGGAATCGCCGTTCCGTCCGCAGCACGCCTTTGTCACAGCAAGATCGATGAAAGGCAGTCCGAGTGTGTGGCATACTGGCATGTATTGTACGTTCGTATGGCTCTCCCATCTCCAGGTTCTACTCAGATTTGAGTTTTAGGAGGTGACTGGAGCATGCATGCTAGGTGCTCATGATGAGGTGGAGTTGCTTCCATCTCCTCCATGGCTCTTCAAACCGCCACCCCCTGTATCTGAGGGCAGCTATCACCCGTGAGCCGTGTTGCATGCGTTAGGTTGAGAAGAGATCATATAGTCGATGTGAGATGCTTGCCCATGTGTTGCTATTTGACTGCACTCCTTCCATGTATGTTTTGTTTGTCATAATACAGAACATCAAACAACCGACAAAAAAAGGATCGACCATCCAAGAGAGGATTAGTCACCCTTATTTTTTATCATACATGTGGATTGTAAGTAAACATTATTTTCCATCTAAATATCTAACTGTGTACAATGCAGGTCGTTTCACTTTGACGTTTATAGTTGTTCTCCTGCACTTTGAAAACTACTAATATTAATGTGAGAAATATCATGTCACTTCGATTTTGATAGCGAATTTTGATTCAATTAGAATTTTTTTTATTTGCTGTTTGGATTTGGATTCCAACATCCAAGGGAAACTAATATAGTGTTTTCTTGATGCAAAGGGTCGCATGTTGTACAGACTTGCTGTCCTAAGTCATTGAGCGCCTTGCATGTTTGAACCATTTTGCTCATTACTGTATGTTGTAAGATGGAATATCAAAGAGCTGCCAACAACAAAATATGTGTTATCAAAGAGAGGATATTGTCACTGTTGTTCGCCTTCATATATGAAGGTTGTAAGTGTACTTTGTTTTCTCTCTAATTTTCTAATTGTACGATATGGTTGTTGCACTTTGAGGCTTGCCATATATATAATATATTCAACTGTTGTTGTACTCAACAATTTCAATTCGATGAACCTAGCTAATCTTTCAGTGCAAATATTTACGACGACCACTATCAATGATGACACCATGTATCATACATGGGTTTTAGTCTAGAAGCTAATATTTCTATGAGAAATATCCGATTGCTTTGAATCTGATAATCCATTTCCACGCACTTAGATAAAAGATATTGATGTTCAGATTTCCCTTACGAGGGAAGCTAATATAGTTTGCATTGGTGCAAAGAATAATAAATTGTACAGGCTTGCAATCCCGTTTGACTACATGATTGCATACCCATTTTTTTCTTTACATCCTAAGATGGATTATCCAAAAGATGCCCAAGAAGATGGATTATACAACAGAGGATGTTCTCACAGTTATTCGCCTTTATATATCTGGGTTGTAAGTGAACTCTTTATCCCATCTAATTTTTAATTGTACGATGTAAGATGTTGCCTTTTGAGAGTTCCTATATATCTTTGCCATTGAGATTTCTAATCACTCTTGCAAGAAAATCTGATGTAAAATATATGACCTCTATGACTCCATGGTAAGGCTACTCATATCAAACAAATTGATTGTGCTGGAATTGCTTCATAACAAGTTATAAGGATAAGTTGGCAGCCCTTACATAAAGAAATGTAATGCACGACAGGCATGGTGGAGATTAACCTACTTTCAAAAGAGACATGTATCATGAGTTAAGATCGTGAGAAAACCATTGTTTAGGTCAAAAATAAAATAAGAAAGTGTGCATGAAATTCGTACATAATTGCAAACATAAATTAGTTGGTTAAGATTAGAAAGAAAATTAATTGTGTGAATATGTCTCGATATCCACTGATATAAGAATATATAAGTTCTCCATTACCGACATTGGCAATTTAAAAGTGGTTTTTAATTAGCTGATATACAAACTGATCTGACAGGTCATATCAAAGCTTGGTGTTTGCATAATATACCATGGAATAACCTCAAAATCCTGGCAAGTAGTATTTAGTCATCAACGCATGCACCTACATGGGCTACCTATTGTACATATTCCACATCAATATTAAATATTGTTATGAATTTTTTAGGCACACTAGATTCATACTCACCAACTGTATGATGTCCACGTATCAAAACATTGCCAGAATCAAAAGGTATTAGTGTATCACTTTCTCCTCAGTTTATATATTGTTTAGTTACGTAACTTGCTAATACTTTGCTACTCCGGTCTAAGAGCACAACCAATGCAAGAATTATCCGTTTCTGTTTTATAAGGTATTGATGACGTTCCAGCCTATTGCAGCAGAGCACGCCTTTGGTGAGATAAACTACTCATTAGTTGTTCAGAAGCACTATGGTATAGTTGGCAAATGATTCTGACAGGCACATATGATTCACTTTATTTATTTTTCTTTTCAGGCAGATGAAATTGGTAGACTGAAGAAATAATTCAATGTGTATGTATGGCTATTCTACCGCAACATAAACCTTCTCTATGAAAGCTGTTGTTGTCATAATAATTTCGATATTGTACTAATTTTAGGTTGGACGCGCTTCAACTCTGTAGTAAGGTTTTACTTCGAGATATATTCACTGACGCGCTAATCATTAATGGATCTCTACCACCTTACCAAATTTGCATCGCAATTTTTAGAAAACTTGCACTTCTCAAGATAAAGCAAAACAATTTGACAGCTTACATGTTTCATCAAATTTTCTCGTGTGCCCTTAAGAAAAAGAAATGTGCAAAGAGAGAAACAAAACCATCACATTTCTTATTTGCGGCCTCCTCATGGAGTCCCAGCCGCACCTCGCCGTTGTCATCCACCGGCGACGAGGGCTGATGTGAATGGAAAGATCAGGAGCAATTGGTGATGGATCAACGGAAAGGCCGTGTCGCTCTTTCCCATCCACCATACAACAAGAATACATATCAGGCAAAATTCACCGCACACAAAATCGCATTTTCACCAGGAAAATATTCTTCATGTCCATCTACGAGAGTATGATTGTAGTGTAAAAAGTAGAAACATGTCACCATCTATCAAAACAAATACGTCGTACCCATTGACTACAATTAAGCAAAAAATTGAGAACTGTTTTAGTCTCATGCCCGAAGCTACAAAACCATGTGGCTTACTACAATATGTGTGCACCTTTGTGGCAAAGAAAACCTGCAATTACTGATGACCATGGTAGCAACTAATCGCACTGTCCCATAGTCCCTTATAATATATTCTCAAAATAAGACCCCTATAATAGTCCCAGACTCTGTTTTTTAATACAGAGCCAAGATGATACAAGTGAAAAGAATTCACTCTCTTGCCTCATATCGCCGTAGATTCTTTGAATTTTGTGGAAGCTTGTCATGAAATTCCACTCCATTATGTTCTCTCTCACCATTTCTCTTCTATGACAAGCCTTTTCATCAATCGTTTAATCCCTACATCATTTGTGCCAACCTTACAAAATTAAGCTATTATGCAGCCCAATATATGTAAAAGGAAAGAAAAGGAAGTGAAAGGTAAATAGCTAATTATCTACACCCTAATATATTCCAAGCAACCATTAATGAAATATGATATATCAATTGTTGCTTTATGCTGCCATTGCAAAAGAAATACCTACAATTTGTTCCATTGAAATGTTAAAATTCACTCCACTGGCATGTGACATCAAAATTTCTGAGAAAATTGCAGGCTAGTTTCAGCGTGCCAATGTGCATTATGTACTACAGCTGCCTGCTACTATTAGAGTATCATGCATCCATCCACCCCAAAAAAGGAGTAAATGCAGTAACTGAGATTGAATGTGGATGAAGTGATCACCTTGAAGATGCGTGGCTTGAGGTGCTTGGAGCAGATCCATCACGCGCATGCCCCTCTACTCCTATGGCTTCATCAAGATGAAGAGGCTAGAGAGAAGGAGCGACAGAGGTCGTCCCCCTCTCCCTCTGCTGGCAGACCCAAACCATCAGCTAGAACGCGGCTAGGGCGCGGGGAGGCCATGCCATCACGGATCAACAGCGTAAACGCAGGCCCTCACAAGTTGTAAGCGCCCCTGACCACCATGTCGGCATGGTTGAGAAGAGATGGATCTGGGTGGTGGTTTCCGGTGACGAGGAAATAGAAGTTGCTTGTACCCATAGTAGTTGCGTCGGCAACGGCCATCACAATGAAATATAATCAATGTGTGTCGTCCTGAGTTCCTGAAAGTTTTCACCTGGATTTTCCTGGACCAATGAAGCAAAAACATGCACAATTTCTCAAACAAGGATAGATGAAGTGTGTGAATCAGATGCAGTATTAATACAACAAAAAATAGCACTGTCATCAAAGGATTCACTTACAATCGAAAGAAGAAGCAGCATCACGATTTTGCTTGTCTCTGTCGGATCTAGACTAGATACCTGCACCATAAAAATACTAAGAAAATGATGGCATAATAAGATTACCCAGCAATAGAAAAGCAAACTAAATGTAGACAACTGTATCTTTATTGTTAAGATTCATTTAACAGGAATTTCCCGACCATCATGTAAATGAATTGCAAGAAATTTTTCCTGATATTTAATGTAGAAAGCTAACGTTAAATTATATGTTGTGCCATGAAATTATTACAATTTCCTTGATGTACCTGTATCATGGGATCCATGAGATTCATGGCTAGTGATCACTAACCATGCCAGTCATCTGCTCCTAGGAGGTAACCCACCCATTGCCATTCCGCAACCTTTGAATGCAGTTTTCCTCCTCCTAGCATTGACATGGAGATGAGCATGAGTCATATTGTTGAATTCTCTAAATGGTTCATGCTTATCTTTCCAACAAAAAACGAAGAAAATATATATTTGTAAAATTGTGAAATAAACATGTCGGCCAACACTACAGATAATACTACCATGGAAGCCAGGAGTCATAATACTACCATGGCAGAAAGTTCACGTTTTGTTGAGTACATACATGATACTACCAGGTCAGAACCTACAGATGCAGGATCATTAATTTGTATTATTCAACAACACTGACAACAATCGCAACCCAAAAATTAAGTGGCTTGCAACTGGCAACCCAACCCATGAATAAAGCGGCATCGATCTGGAACGCAGGATAAACAGTGCCTTGCAAATGCAGTTCCAGCATAGATAAGCATAAGTAGCATATATTAAAGAAGTAATAAAAAAGGCTTGTGTTCAGTTGGACATGAATAGCCTCATGATTCCTGAGTCAGATGAACAAAACGAAATCAAACTAGCACGAGGATAGGAGATCCCACATTGCCCAATTTCTACAATCGGCATCACCACACTTGTAAACAAGATACCAGATTTACTAATTCCAGCGCATCAATTTCTACATAAACAAAATTACCACATAATGAAATCCACGTCACTGGAGTTAAATTACGCAAATTTGCATAACACTCACGGGTAGAGAATAGCCATCAGTTGTAGTAGTATTAGAGGTTGTGGCCGTACTGGTGTCACGGCTCGATATGTTCAGGTGGGAACCTTTGCCACTACTCAACTTGATGCTGCTATCATGTATCTGGAGCTCGGGGGGAGAGGCTGCACTGCTGCTTCCCATCTGTCTTGCATGACCCCAGCTGCCGACGCACAACACCATCGACCCAACGCTGATGGCATGCTCGCAGCCACTTCCCCTCCTTTGATAGGGAGCCGAGGTTGGGTGCAGAACCTACTCTCTTCTCCTTGGATTGCTTCTCGGTGGGCGATGAGATCACCCTCCGAAGAGGAAATATACAAATGATCACCCTCCGAGATCACCCTCAAGCGAGTCAAGATGTAAACCTAATTATATGATCAAAATAGAACCATTAAACAGTAGGCGAGTCAACATGATTTTAACTGACAAACTTCAAGCAGAACACAGTTTATATAATTGTATAATTTAGTCATGAAAACTTGCAAACATACTTCCTACTTCTCGTCCTGGGAGATAATCAACCTTGTAAATATTCATCCTGCTGACATGACTTGTCATACTAATCAAACTGTACTTAATTATCCAATTGAGTGTAGGTAAAATCTTGTCAACTCCAAGAGAATGACAAACTTAAACCGAGTATACTTACAATGGAACTAAATCTTGAATCTCGTGCTCAATATAATGCAGTTCAACTCATCTTTTTCCCCGGAAAATAAAATTCATCTTTCAAAATATGCCTACATTAATACCTTTGATTTGATGATGTCCAGAAAGCAGAGTCTAAACAAGTGCACTGGACCAGAATGCCATCTATGTTGCTGTTTTCTGTATGCTTTGTATGACTCCAGCAATTCACACTGACACTGAATGGAAATTCGTGTAGCATACAGAAAAGTCATAAACCATAACAGAAACTTCCATCCCTTTATATGTGCTTGGACAGCAATATCCATGTCTTCAACTATCGTTCTCTCCATCCATATTCCAGAGACCTCGAGTGCCTTAATTCTCCACACTCCTGCTGTTCCGTTGAACCCCAAAAAATTGAGGAATGCTCCCTTAACCTGTTGTTCAACCTCAAAGCAGAAGCATGGATTTAAACAAACAAACAAATAGAGCATAGAATAATCATACAAAGGAATTTCTCCCTTCGTAATTAGCAGATAAACCCTTTTTTAGAAAGAAAAAATCACAATCATATGTGTATGTCACACATCAAGTGCAATCAACTGGATGAGTTTGAATAGTAAGCATGCACGTGCCTTGGCGGGAAAAGATTTCTAATTCATTCTAGTTATGAAGCATTTTTTTCAAGAGTTAACAGAGCAGAAAACCCATATTAGTACAGTCACTATGGAAATACACATTAATTTTTTATATTTCTATCTCTTTTTGATTCAGTGTTGTTAAGAAAATGAAGATTGCAAACAATTTGTACAATGGGAGGCATCACCAACTTTTAGAAGTTCAGAAATTAAAAATAGACATTAGCTAGACATTCAAGCGCCTTGGCATTTAAGTTGTGTCGACATAAACATCAAGAGAAAATAGGGAGAACATAATGCCACCCCATCGACACATAAGCTACAGGAGTGCCGCACATTTTATTAGTCCATATAACATGCCAATGGCAAAGAGAGGCAACATAACCGGTTCTGGAGTTGTCTATTTCGAGAGAGGCTTGTGGTTAGCTATCTTCATTGAAATCTTTTAAAACAATGAGTTAGGACACAGGTCAAGCAGCATGGTACCTGATGCAAGGCTCGATATTTAGATAGCATCAGTTTTGTTGTTGTCTCATACATATTACAAGTATCTTATGTCAATGATCATTTTGTCTAAACGAGCCTTGTGCTCCGGAAAATATTCTAACAACTCATCTATGGTCACCCAAAAATGGTCCTCGCATTTCCTGATATATATCCAATGTCATGGATCAGACCACTTGCGACTTCAACGAAAAACAAATGTTGCGAGAAGCATAAAATATCAAGACACGTAGCATGGCAGTGCATCAACCTAATAAATCAAATGCGTGACAAAATGTGAAGAACTAAATAGGGTACAAGAACTACCGTCTGAGCCATTGGAGCATTGGTTTTGGAAAGGAAAACTCAAATAAAAGGAAATAAGGGTACATACTTGAATGGAAACGGATGGTGTCACAAAAACATCAATAATACATTCAATGTCAGCCTCATACAGTGAGGGAAATTCCCTGCTTGCTAGAGAAACCAGTCGTTCAAACCACTTAATAATCCAGTAATGAATTTTATATTTTAGTCTGCAAGGTCAAAGAGTTTGATGAGCACCATAAAAATTTCAATAGCATTGCAATAACATTACCAGATTATATTGGTCTTGCAAACTTCGAACAGATTCATAAACCACTTTACTAACTCAAATGAAAGGGGGAAAATGCATGATGGGGATGAGGTTCTTGAGCAGAATGGCACATAATAAATACACCACAGTGTTTTTATGCATCAAACCTGACACTCACAAGTCACAAAATACCACTGCAGTCATAATTCTAAAATGTAATAAAACTATGCTTAGAATATATTTTTATGGTAAATCTAATTATGGTGTTCCAGTTGTATCAGTACAATTATATAGCCGGTGAAGCAAATACTATATCTTAAATTTGAAGCTGCAAAATAGAATATCATGATTGCCATGAGATCCGATAATGAAAGGTCAATTATCATAATCTTTTAATATATATGTACGAAGTGCTACTCAAGGTATGGTGTCACTGTGATAGCTCACATAAAATAATTTGATTAAATAGTTGCAAGCTAAAGAAGTTTAGACCATATTAAATAATTAAGTTAAACATTTACATGCAAAAGAGTTTCAACCCTTACCACTTAATCTTGTTTTATCGGCAGAGTTGGAACTCCACTCCTAAGTAAACAAATACAACCGTGTTAAACATCCCAAAAATATATCACATCTTATCAATCTTGTGGATCTGAAGTTTTGAAACCAAATTTTGGACACTGAAACTTGCGTGCTGTAAAATCTACAGAAGAAAGATGAAACAAAGCTACAATAAATGATAGAAGAAAGAGAGGCATATACCGGAATCGAAGTAGATGGCACGTATTCAATTTTTGGTAGTCCCTGACCAGAAATATTTTCTCCTCGCTTTATATGCTATCTTCCCTTCGTTGCTGAAAGTTTTTGTAATAAGGAGAAGTTGTGGCTGCCCTGCTCCTGCTAGAACCGTCGCCAATCCATGCTCTTCTTTGTAACAAGATGATACGAAAGATATATCACTTAGATTATTTTTGCTCAAAGAAGTTCCCATAATATATCAATGGCGTCAACACTGCTACAGTCATGAAGGTCTTAAACTACTACTTTCAGATCTACTGGAGCAAGGAAATTTTAAATAAGATACTTTATTCAGCTTCAGCGGATTTGAGGAGCAAAAATGGTCAATGAACAAAAGCTACAACAGGTGTTTCCCTCCTTTTAAGGGTTACCAGATACCAACAGGCAAATGTCACTGTCCTTTACAAAGCAAGCATGCCTATTTTTTCTGATGAAACTGATATGTATATATCTCTTAAGAAACTGCAGCAGCAGGTACAGATATGAAACATTGCATACCTCAAGAAAAGATGATGTTTCATGGAAGCCATCCGGTGAATCCCAAAACTATAAAGCTTTTAGCCTTTGGTAGAAGTTTTTCATCTTCGCAATAATGTTGACATCTTGCACAACTCCTTCTGAAGCAAAAATAAAAAATTATGTGCCAAGCACCATAGCTAAGTCTTTATACAAGATAATTTTTTTACAACTCTATGCAGATTCTGCTACCAACAAGCCTATAAACATGTTGATGACTATTGCATCTCTCAACTCAATGTCTAGATTAACAGTTGGAACTGGATTAATCCATAAAAAATCCCCCAAAGAATAACGAATGTTAAAATAGAACCTGGCAAAGGGAAGAGTAACAACTAGGTAAGGGATTAACATAGCAATGTAATATGGAGAACCATCACCTCAAAATCAGATACCGGGATTCAGAAGTAAGAAAGAAAACGATCACCTCAAATTCAGATACCTGGTTTCAGAAGTAAGCAAGTATTAACAAAGGCACGAATAATGGCAGAGGAGAAATTGTGATCATATGACAATTGTGATAAATCCTCACATTTATGGTTCAGATCAACAAAAATCACAAATCACTTGATATTGGCTACCAACTCTCAGCTAACATGGCAGTAGCAACAAACTATGGCAGAGGAGAAATAATGGCCTCCAACATGTTCAGATCATGGAGATAAAATACTTTTTTTGCGGGAAGAGAAGAGAAAAGACTGCATGAGCATGGCCCGAACAGAGAGAGGGAAGCAAAGGGCCTTCCATAGCAAGTCATGGGCTGCACGCCTGCCATGGTGCTCCTCCGTCACACCCGCAGCCTGCAGAAACCAACCGCACAGATCAAATCAAAAAATCCAGAAGAAGAAGATGAGGTGAGGGGAGGGGAGGCGAGGGGAGGAGGATGGAGGGCGCTAGTACCTTTGATGTCTACGTGCTGCAACCCGTCACCGACGTCGATGTCCACCACATCAGCAAGCACCGAGAGAAGGCCGCCGTCGTCGTCGTCGTCGCCCCATCCCCATCCATCCATGGGTGGGTGTTGGGCTAGGGTTTCATCCCCATCCATCCATTGGTAGGGCCGGACCTCCATGGCCGACCTCGAGGCCCAGGTGGACGAGGGCGCGGTGGTGCCGCTGTGGATCTGGGCGCCCCCTCACCTTGTCGTGCGATATGGAGCCTTCTCTCCCATAGCCCCACACCTTGTCGCGCGGATCCAGGCTGAGAAGGTGAGGGGCTGGAGCAGCGGCGCTAGAGGAGGAGGAGGCCGGCGGCGGTGGGATTGAGGCGGCGGGGTGTTGTGGTTGGGGCAGACGAGAGCGGCGGTGGACAAGTGCATCGAGGGGACGAGGGTTCGGGTGAGAGCGGCTGGCTAATTTTCGTAGGTTTATTTTCGTAGATTATTTTCAGAATGAGTTTTTTTCGGCCAACCGGAGGGTTTAGCACTGGACATCGTGGGAGCATACCATTTTTTCTTTCCTGGTTCGAGGGCGGAGGGGGAATTGATGGGATGCGGGAGGTGGGATCGAGGACGAAAAAAGACCGTCACTGGTAGGACGGAAATTGACCAGCGAAAACTAGCAGCTGCTCCATTAGAAGTAGAGATAAGGCCAGATCAGACCTAGAAACGGGCTTGTGGCATCGGCACCGGCCGCAGCAATGCGAACGGGATGGGTATGTGTTTACGACCTGCATGTGACGGGCATACACTCAGCTAACTCTAATAGCCGGAGATGCGACCCCCGCGTCGTTTCCCCTGGAGGCTCGGGGTATAACCATAGCCATCGCCACTACTTCCCCTGCTCCTTTTCGTCTCACCGTCGTTAAGGGCGCCTTCGGTGAAACCGGGCCGGCCTCGAGGAAGGAGGCGTCCGACACTTGCCTCCCGGCATGTGCATGTGCGTGGTGAGGTGGCCAACGCTGAGGAGGTTTCGCATGGTGACACAGCAGCTCCCGGGAAAGGCGGAGCGGCAAGCGGCAAGTGCGCGGGAGACTTTTAATGGGTTTCCCTTGCGGCTTGCCCCCCGCAGTAGGCACCTCGCAACCTTGCAAGAAGAGCCCCCGGCAGTAGGCACCAGATCTCAAGAGAGGAAACTTTACCAAGACTCATCGTTGACCACCACCACACGCCGCAACCTGGTCCCTATCCTAGGAAATTGATCGGAGGCCTGACCACCGCACGGCGCACGCATCGAAGCGAGCTAGCCGTGTGTCCTATTTTCCTTGCTATTTGTTTCTTATAAACCGTGCGTTTTCGATCCGGGAAACTGGAACTATTCTATTGACAAGTGCTTGCAGAAACAACCTTGTCTTTAGCATACATATCGTTGGTTTCGATAACATAGGGTAAGCTATGAGGAAAAATAAAACCATCTCCGAAACCTGATCAAAGGTAATCAATCTTTTTTCTGATGCCGTTGGCAGGAAATATTTTTGATACCTTAGTAAGTTCACTAGATCCCTTGTTTTTATTTTTTATTTTTTGTTTTTACTTAGTTTTTTCCTTGGTTTATCTTTACGCAAGTTTATCAAAAACTCTAAAAGATTAGTAGCATGGCTAACAAAAAGCCTGGGGAATTTGCAGCTCTTGATGAAGATTTTATGCGTGCACCTATTGCACAACCTGCAGTTCCAGCTGAACAATCTGATATTAATCTCACCTTGTTAGTTGTTATACCATGGTTCAGTAAAACCAGTTCAGAGACTCTGCTTTTGAAAATGCAGGTATGCATCTACATACTTTTACTATTTGTTTCCATGGAGAAAAGACAGTACGATTTATGCAAGTTTCCACACTCTCTAATACCTTTTTTGTTTTTAGATACAACTGCAGGTACATAATTTCTGGCACCATTTTCTCTGCTGATCTACAGATAGTAGTCTCTTCACTCATCTAGCTAGCTCAAAAGCACCATATAGACATATACCGATCTAACGTCCTCGAAGAACAAGACCAAATGCTGATGCATATATTTCTTTACCGCTCATATATTTCTTTACCGTATAAATTTCAATGTGTATGTAATAACTTGCTCATTTGGCATGCAGTATCAGCAGTGATGCTTTGGTCTCGGTGTGCACTTACAAAGGAGGCATGATTAAGTATGTGGTAGTGTTGTGCCAGTACGTCGGTGCGGGAGGCACCGCGTGCGGCCGCCATGGTGACGTTGGCGGAGGGCTTCACGGCGAGCTTCCTCTCGTGGAGGCTCATGGAACCGCTGCCGCAGGATGTCCTCGTGCATGCCTGGAGCTGGAGGTCCAAGAGGATGTTCTTGAGGAACTCGTGCTTTAAGGACTTGGTGCCGGTGTTAGGGCCTTGCATTACTTTGTGTTCTTTGTGTTTGCTTGAGGAGAGTCAAGTACAGATGTAGTTGCTGTGGTAAGTAATGTTGATGGATGATGGGTACCAGAAACAGGGGCGCTCCTGATGATTAAATAGCAGTAATCTTCGGCATGTGGTGTCACCAAGATCCTAATCTCAATGATGTACCTGCTGTCGGCGATCGCATTAATACCGCCAGCAGGCGTGTGCTCGTATTCTTCCGTGATGATGATGTATTGTCGTACACTAGGCTTGGACGTAGAACAGACAAGTACGGCTTGAGATGTTCACATGCTTAAGGTCTCCCAAGCTCACAATGGTGTACATAATTACTGAGCTGGCTAGCTTCCCCAGTGTTTATCGACAAAAATGGCTTGAAAAGTAGAGAAGGAGTGGGCTGGTATGGGCGTTACATGTACGCAACGCAAAACATCATACACTTTTTGATAAAAAGAATATATTAATATCGCGAAGATAACATCATACATTTTTTTGAAAATATATATATTAATATCGCGAAGATACCAATTACACACGGCATCTGTACCTATAAAATATCACAAACAAATTCAAGATGCACACAACCTCAAAAAGAAAACAAAAAAGAAAGGAAAAATAAAGACCCGCCATAGTGATCAACTCCTCTCAGCAGCAACACACAAACCACTACCAAAGACAACACCCAAAAACAAAAAGGTCTTTAAAAGCAACGCCTTCAAGAAAAAAATAATGCACAAGTGCCGTCATCACCCAATCCAAAATTTTAGGTTTTCACCCTGAAGAAAGTCTGATCTCTCAAAACAAAACATCATACATGCCAGCTAACGTACATAAACATTTACCTAGGCGTCGATCTCGTATCAAAAGCATCATGCATCATCACGCATTGCATGTGCGTTTGGTACATACTATTATCATTGTTTACTACGTAGTATTATCATTGTGTGTTGTCGTATGCTGGGTATGGCCGTATGGATACAAGATGGACACGTACGATCCAAAATGTCCACAAGCCTGCTTAGGGTCACGTACTTGAACCCTCAAGCGCATGATGATCGATGGTAACAAACATATAATCACTGAGCTGGCTACCGTGTCATGGTCACAGAAGAAAAATAGTTTGGAATGAACCGGAGGGAAAGACAAGACGCACGCACATGGCACCACATGCAGCGCCAGGGGCTGCGCAAACAGGATGGGGATGTGTTGACGTGCATGCGATGCCGCTGATGCATCGTGTAGTCATGTACTTCCTTCGTTTTAAAATAGATGACTCAATTTTATATTAATTTTGGAATGGAGGGAGTAGGAGTATACAATATTTTTTTACAGGGACAGGAATACATGGTAGGTCCGATTTCCTAAAATGTCGCAAAAGTGTAAGTGAAGTTCAGTGTATATATGTAGTCTTGACCATACTTAATGGACGCGGAGGAATTGATCCCGGGCACCAGTGATCCCGGATGAACAGTAAAATCCGAAAAAATAGTAAAAAAAATTCAAAAAAATCTGAACTTTTTTGTCAAGAAACTTTGATATTTTTTCTACATGCGTGCCAATTTTCGTGATGAAATGACATTTGTGGAGGTGTCAGCAAAAAAACAAAATCATGCTCCAAAAAAACTGTTTTTGGAAGCATTTTGGAGCATCGATTTTGTTTTTTTTGCTGAGACCTGCATGAATGTCATTTTGTCATGAAAATTTGTATGCATGTGAAAATTATATCAATGTTTGTTGCCAAAAAAATTCAGATTTTTTTGAACTTTTTAAATATATTTTTTGTTTGTACTGTAGCAAAGGGTGCTTGTGAGCTCGAGCTCACAATAGCACTTTCGATACTTAATCTACTGATGTGGAGGAAGCTTAGGAACCTGGCCAGCGAGGCGGCGAACCGGTGACCATGGATGCACCACGGTAACTTCGAGTTTCTTGGCACCAAGATTGAAGAGACCTGCCTTAGCAGCAGCTTGACGGTAAGATCTATATACACTATAATTAGGGAGCTAGTACTACGTGCGTAGTACTCCCTCTATCCTTAAAAGAGTATACTTCCAACTTTGTTAAAAAGTCAAACTTTTTTATATTTAAACGTATTTATAAAATAATAGACCAACATTTATACCATCAAATTAGTAGCATTAGATTTATGATAAAATATATTTTCACCATATAGCTATTAGGTTTCACAAGCATTGACATATTTTTACATAAACTTTGAGATATATTGACCCTCCAACAAAATTAAAAGTGAACTCTTTCAAGAACAGAGGGAGTAGGTGACTGTGTGTGCGCATTGATCGATGCTAGTTCCATGAAACATTGGAGTGCATGGTGCATGCGGCAGCGCAACAGTTAACACACTGCCCGGGGAAAGGCAGGCATGCGGCGGGCCGCGAACATCTTCACATGGCATGGCATGTGTTAATTTGTTCGGAACTTTGGATTTTTTTTTTTGCGATGGTACATCGGGGTTGTGATTGCGTGCACATGATCTGATGATTTCCCTTCTTCAACCAATGCACGTTGCGGTTATAAGCGTCTGTCTGGCGAGTGTGGCAACATCCCTACATCGATTGAACACTATTTTTTCTACAGAAAAGACACTCAAATGCAGGGCCGGCCCTAGCATCTTAGAGGCCCTTGTGCGAACTTTTGAACCCCACCGGCCATGGGCCCTCGCCTTGGCACGGCTCTGAC
Organism: Triticum dicoccoides; assembly: GCF_002162155.2. Taxonomy (NCBI): domain Eukaryota; kingdom Viridiplantae; phylum Streptophyta; class Magnoliopsida; order Poales; family Poaceae; genus Triticum; species Triticum dicoccoides. Next base: position 701,133,292 of record NC_041392.1, on the reverse strand, counting down.
TGCCACGACTATCACCAATAATGTTGTGGCAGGTGTGTAGTGGCTGCGACCTGTTGAAAGAACTGACAACGAGTTTCATCCAACGAGAAAAATCATTGGTTGCATGGTGCCTAATTAGTGGAGTATTGCATGCTTTTTTTAGCTTGAATCGGAGTATTGCATGATGCATGGGGCCTAATTAAAGGAGTGTTGCATGTTTTTTAATTTTTTGGGAAGGAGCATTGCATGCTGCGACTCATACTTGCCAAACTAAATGGGATTTTTGGCTGCATGGAATGGATACACATCTCACGCTGCATAGATCCGGCATTAATTGAGATCGATAATCAAGGATATTAGCAGATTGGCTGATTTCATGGCCAAAATTTTCGCCGCAGAGTTAATTCCTAGCTTGGTCGCGCAGCGGGAGTAGGTGACTGGCTGAATGGTTGTCTCTTGGCTGGTCTTTTTACCTTCTCTATCTTTTCTTCTTCCTAATATGCTTATATATGTACTAGAGACATGCAAATGGATGGGCCCCTGCTTTGGCTGGGCCCTAGGCGGCCGCACTCCTCGCCATGCCCCAGGGCCAGCCCTGCTCAAATGTATCTCGGAGCATCTACAATTGGACTGGGCTATTTTGTTCTCCTATACATCGACGAACGTGTCCGAACAGCGTCCGGACGTGCCCGCTTTAAACCCTCATTTATCTGGTCATTACTAACCATGGTAGACGGGAGCTATTTATTTACACACAAGATGATTGGGATCTAAGGGTAAAACAAATGTGATAATAACTCATCGATAAGGTGGGTGATAGTGTGTAGCACTTAAGAGCATCTATAGTGGTTGGTAAGACTGTCTTATCTTAAGTCTGCCACATAACTTAAAGAAGGCTATAAAAATATGATGTACAACGAGTTAACTCTTATTCTTGTTATTACTAAATACCTAAACATGGTGAGGGATATCATTGCTAGAGATCATTCCTTAATTAAGAGAAAACAAGTCTTTTTATTTCTTTCTCATTTCACTCTCCTCCAGCTCAACATTTATCCTCTTGAAACATGATTTTGCCCCCACTTTATAAATAAAAGCACCGCCTCCAAACAACAAGTCAAATGCAGAGAAGAAGATAAAAAGGTCAGCTCAGTGGAGTTATTCATGCAACCCGAAAAAAAAGGGGATACAAGGCTCGTCGGAGCCAATCGATCATAGGCTAAGGGGCGAAGCAAGTTGGCGGCCTGCCACTATAATATTTAGAGAAACGTTTCGGAACGGCGCGCCCGCCGAACTTTCGGCCGGCCGCTCGCTCTCACACGCAAATCCCGCACACATGCAGCATGATTGCACGTGCACCATGCAGGCAAACTACTCCCGCACGTGGTGGGTTCTACGCAACTGGCCGGCCCCCTTTTCTACCTTATCTCTTTCCCTTTCTTCTACCTCCAGCCCACATCGCCTAATACTCCTTCACGCCCTCGTTTCTCCTCTTCCTGCTCTTAGAGACAGCATGCGCGCTGCTATGACCCACCACGAGCACCGGCTGCAAAGAGAGCCTTGGCTCAGTGGTTGGGCATGCGGTTGTGCAGCCTAACGACCCGAGTTCAATTTCTAGAATTGACAGGTGATGCACAGGGGTTTTCCCCCATTTATTGAGGATCAACTTTGGTATGTGGTGGAACCACTCATCAAAAAATATCTTGATACTCATTTAAAACATTTCGAGGATCATGTTTATCTTGGTACTCATACTAAAATGGCCATATGCATCCCTAGTTGGTGCAGAGGCCGGGGAAGTGAAATTCTCCCCCATTTTAAGGCACAAGCACCAGCCCCCGCGTCGTCCCCGCTAGGGCGGCTCGGGCGGCTCCCTACCCAGCCGCCGGGGGCACATACTCCTTCCTCCCCACCCTCCGTCGCCGCCGGGGGACGCCGCCGGTCTAAGCCCGGGGGCCGACGGCGGTGGCTGATGACCCACAAGTATAGGGGATCTATCGTAGTCCTTTCAATAAGTAAGAGTGTCGAACCCAACGAGGAGCAGAAGAAAATGATAAGCGGTTTTCAGCAAGGTATTCTTTGCAAGTACTGAAATAAGTGGTAACAGATAGTTTTGTGACAAGATAAATTGTAACGAGCAACAAGTAACAAAAGTAAATAAAGTGCAGCAAGGTGGCCCAATCTTTTTTGTAGCAAAGGACAAGCCGGAACAAGCTCTTATAATAGGAAAAGCGCTCCCGAGGACACATGGGAATATCGTCAAGCTAGTTTTCATCACGTTCATATGATTCGCGTTCGATACTTTGATAATTTGATATGTGGGTGGACCGGTGCTTGGGTGCTGTTCTTACTTAAACAAGCATCCCACTTATGATTAACCTCTATTGCAAGCATCCACAACTATAACAAAAGTATTAAGGTAAACCTAATCATAGCATGAAACATATGGATCCAAATCAGCCCCTTACGAAGCAACGCATAAACTAGGGTTTAAGCTTCTGTCACTCTAGCAACCCATCATCTACTTATTACTTCCCAATGCCTTCTTCTAGGCCTAAATAATGGTGAAGTGTTATGTAGTCGATGTTCACATAACACCACTAGAGGCTATACAACATACATCTTATCAAAACATCAAACGAATACCAAATTCACATGACTACTAATAGCAAGACTTCTCCCTTGTCCTCAGGAACAAACGTAATTACTCACAAAGCATATTCATGTTCATAATCAGAGGGGTAATAATATGCATATAGGATCTGAACATATGATCTTCCACCAAATAAACCAACTAGCATCAACTACAAGGAGTAATCAACACTACTAGCAACCTACTAGCACCAATCCTGGACTTTGAGACAAGAATTGGATACAAGAGATGAACTAGGGTTTGAAGATGAGATGGTGCTGGTGAAGATGTTGATGGAGATTGCCCTCTCCCGATGAGAGGAGCGTTGGTGATGACGATGGTGATGATTTCCCCCTCCCGGAGGGAAGTATCCCCGGCAGAACAGCTCTGCCGGAGCTCTAGATTGGTTCCGCCAAGGTTCCGCCTCGTGACGGCGGAGTCTCTTCCCGAAAAGTTCCTTCCTATTTTTTCTCATCGAAAGACTTCATATAGGAGAAGATGGACGTCGGAGACCCACCAGGGGGCCCACGAGGTAGGGGGGCGCGCCCCCACCCTCGTGAGCAGGGTGTGGGCCCCCTAGACTTCATCTTTGGCGAGGATTTTTAATTATTTATTTTAAGATATTCCGTGGAGTTTCAGGACTTTTGGAGTTGCGCAGAATAGGTCTCTAATATTTGCTCCTTTTCCAGCCCAGAATTCCAGCTGCTGGCATTCTCCCTCCTTATGTAAACCTTGTAAAATAAGAGAGAATGGCCATAAGTATTGTGACATAACGTGAAATAACAGCCCATAATGCAATAAATATCGATATAAAAGCATGATGCAAAATGGACGTATCAACTCCCCGAAGCTTAGACCTCGCTTGTCCTCAAGCGAAAAGCCGATAACAATAAATATGTCCTCATGTTTAGAGGTAGAGGCGTCGATAAAAATAAAATACGGACATGAAGGCATCATGATTATTCTCATAACAGCAACATATATAGATTTTGTCATATGATTACTTATATTCAAGCGATGATCTTTTCACAATGCAAAAGTATGAATCATAAACCTTATTGGGCTCCAACAAACTATAATCTCAGTCACTGAAACAATTGCAATTTATCATAACATCGGAAAGAGTCTATGTCAGAGCTTAAAAGCAAGTCCACATACTCAACTATCATCTAGTCCTTCATAATTGCTAACACTCACACGATACTTGTGGTTACGGAGTTTTAATCGGACACAGAGAAAGATAGGGGCTTATAGTTTTGCCCCACAACCTTTTACCTCAAGGGTAATGTCAACAATAATGGTTCATGCTCCCCTACATCCAATTAGATATATATATATATATATCATGTTCTTTCCAACATGCTAAGCTTGCCAAAGGATAAAATGAAAAAGAAAAGGTGAAGATCACCATGACTCTTGCATAAGGTAGAAGATAATAATAAAGATAGGCCCTTCGCAGAGGGAAGCAGAGGTTGCCATGCGCTTTTATGGTTGGATGCACAAAATCTCAATGCGAAAGAACATCACTTTATATTGCCCCTTGTGATGTGAACCTTTATTATGCAGTCCGTCGCTTTTATTACTTCCACATCACAAGATCGTATAAAGCTTATTTCTCCCACACCAATCAATCAAACATATTTAGAGCAATTTTTATTGCTTTGCACCGATGACAACTTACTTGAAGGATCTTACTCAATCCATAGGTAGATATGGTGGACTCTCGTCGCAAAACTGGTTTAAGGGTATTTGGAAGCACAAGTAGTATTTCTACTTGGTGCTGAGAATTTGGCTAGCATGAGGGGGAAAGGCAAGCTCAACAAGTTAGAGGATCCATGACAACATACTTTATCTCAGATATAAGAAAGACATAACTCATTACGTTGTCTTCCTTGTCCAACATCAACTCTTTAGCATGTCATATTTTAATGAGTGCTTCCAATCATAAAAGATGTCAACGATAATATATCTATATGTGAAACCTCTCCTTCCTTATTACTTCCTATTAATTGCAAAGATGACCAAGGCTATGTCTACCAACTCCCAACAACTTTTAATCATCAAACTCTTTCTATGTGAAGTCATTACTCTCAATAAGATCAATAAGAACTTTTTGTTTCTTTTTATTATTTTTCTCTTTTCTTTTATTCACCCAAGATCATGGCAAAATTATCAGGCCCTTGACTCAACACTAATCTTTATTATATATAGCTCGCGGACTCGATTACAAAGAGAGATCATAAAGCAAAACTCAAAACTAGATCATGCCATAAACTTTATTCTACTAGATCAAGATACTACTAATAGGACCGAACTAAGAAAACGGTAAAGATAGGAGTTGTGATTGTGATACGATATCGGGGCACCCCCCCCCCCCCAAGCTTGGTAGTTGCCAAGGGGAGTGCCCATACCCAGGTGATTATATCTCCTTTGTCGGTGAAGAAGGTGGGGGTGTTGTCGATGATGCGAGCTTTGCGTCCATCTTCCAAGGCATAGGTTCACCATCATAGAAGGATGATCGAGTCTCCGAAATCCTCAAATCTGCAGCCAAACTCATCCTTTTGAATCTATATGCATACTCACAGTTTTGGTTTTGCAGGTCATAGATTTGGGCTTGGAGGTGCTCGATCTTCTCGTGAAGCTTGAAGATGGTCTCCCCGATGTTGTCATCATCCAACTTGTGGTTGCTAGTGAACTCCGCGATCATCATATGGTTGGAGTTGAGTCCACGTTCCACCATCCCTTGGCACTTGAAAACTTGTTGCTCCACTGCTTCTAGCCTCGTCTCCACGCTTCCGGTCCCCTTTGGTACCTCTTCATCGCGGATGTGCAGCAACCCATCACGCAACTCAATGGTTTGAGGGTGTCGCAGCACCTCCGCGAGGTAAGGGTTGATAACCTTCTCGAAAAACTTGTCCTTGGAAGCACTTGGGGCCGTCATGATGGCTTGGATCTGTCAGAAAAACAGCTCAAAATGAAAACAGAGGAGATTTGCGTGATACGAGAGTCAAAACCTTCGGGAGAATATATAATGAATTTTTACCGACCAAAATACGTATCGTGCAAGAAATCGGAGTCTGGAGGGCACACGAGGTGCTCACGTGGTAGGGGGCGCGCCCAGAGGGGTAGGGCGCGCCCACCACCCTCGTGGGGCCCTCGTGTCCTTCCTGGACTGGTACTTATTTTTCTATTTTTCTAAATATTCCAAAACGGAGAAATATTGCCTTAAAAATTGTTTTGGAGTCGGTTTACTTACTGTACCACATACCTATTCCTTTTCGGAGTCTGAAACGTTCTGGAAAGTGTCTCTTATGTATTCCTCCGGGGTTACGGTTTCAATAATATTGGTTTCAACGTTTATGGATTACCTGAGATATAATGTTTGATTCTTTGACCATTTACCACCTTCAGATTTGTGCCTTCGAAGTTGTTGATTTTTATGGCACCGGAACGATAGACCTCTTCGACAACATAGGGGCCTTCCCATTTAGAGAGAAGTTTTCCTGCAAAAAATCTTAAACGAGAGTTGTATAGCAATACATAATCACCTACATTAAACTCACACTTTTGTATCCTTTTGTCATGCCATCTTTTAACTTTTTCTTTAAACAACTTGGCATTTTCATATGCTTGGGTTCTCCATTCATCAAGTGAGCTAATATCAAATAACCTCTTCTCACCGGCAAGTTTGAAATCATAGTTGAGCTCTTTAATAGCCCAATATGCCTTATATTCTAGTTCGAGAGGTAAGTGACATGCTTTTCCATAAACCATTTTATATGGAGACATACCCATAGGATTTTTATATGCAGTTCTATAAGCCCATAATGCATCATCAAGTTTCTTGGACGAATTCTTTCTAGACCTATTAACGGTCTTTTGCAAAATTAATTTGAGCTCTCTATTGCTCAATTCTACTTGACCACTAGACTGCGGGTGATAAGGAGACGCAATTCTATGATTAACATCATAATTAGCAAGCATTTTACGGAAAGCACCATGAATAAAGTGTGAACCACCATCAGTCATTAAATATCTAGGGACTTCAAAGCTCGGAAAAATAACTTCTTAAGCATTTTAATAGAAGTGTTATGATCAGCACTACTAGTTGGAATAGCTTCAACCCACTTAGTAACGTAATCAACAACGACTAGAATATGTGTGTATCCATTAGAGGCAGGAAAAGGTCCCATATAATCAAAGCCCCAAACATCAAATGGTTCAATAACAAGTGAATAATTCATAGGCATTTCTTGACGTCTGCTAATATTACCAATTCTTTGACATTCATCACAAGACAAGACAAACTTATGGGCATCCTTGAAAAGAGTAGGCCAATAAAAACCGGATTGCAATACCTTATGTGCAGTTCTGTCTCCAGCGTGGTGTCCTGCATAAGCCTCGGAGTGACACCTGCGTAGGATTGATACGTCTCCAATGTATCTATAATTTTTGATTGCTCCATGCTATATTATCTACTGTTTTGGACTATATTGGGCTTTATTTTCCACTTTTATATTATTTTTGGGACTAACCTATTAACCGGAGGCCCAGCCCAGAATTGCTGTTTTTTTGCCTATTTCAGTGTTTCGAAGAAACGGAATATCAAACGGAGTCCAAACAGAATAATCCTTTCTGGAACGTGATTTTCTTCCTGAATATGACCCAGGAGACTTGGACCCTACGCCAAGGAAGCTTCGAGGTGGGCACGAGGTAGGGGGGCGCGCCCTACACCCCCAAGCGCGCCCCCACCCTCGTGGGCCCACCGAAGCTCCACCGACATACTTCTTCCTCCTATATATACCCACGTACCCCAAACGAACAGATACGGAGCCAAAAACCTAATTCCACCGCCGCAACTTTCTGTATCCACGAGATCCCATCTTGGGGCCTGTTCCGGAGCTCCGCCGGAGAGGGCCGTCATCACGGAGGGCTTCTACATGATCATAGCCTCTCCGATGAAGTGTGAGTAGTTTACCTCAGACCTTCGGGTCCATAGTTATTAGCTAGATGGCTTCTTCTCTCTTTTTGGATCTCAATACAATGTTCTCCCCCTCTCTTGTGGAGATCTATTCGATGTAATCTTCTTCTTTTTGCGGTGTGTTTGTTGAGACCGATGAATTGTGGGTTTATGATCAAGTCTATCTATGAATAATATTTGAATCTTCTCTGAATTCTTTTATGTATGATTGGTTATCTTTGCAAGTCTCTTCAAATTATCCGTTTGGTTTGGCCAACTAGATTGGTAGTTCTTGCCATGGGAGAAGTGCTTAGCTTTGGGTTCGATCTTGCGGTGTCCTTTCCCAGTGACAGAAGGGGCAGCAAGGCACGTATTGTATCGTTGCCATCGAGGATAACAAGATGGGGTTTATTTCATATTGCATGAATTTATCTCTCTACATCATGTCATCTTGCTTAAAGCGTTACTCTGTTTTTAACTTAATACTCTAGATGCATGCTGGATAGTGGTCGATGAGTGGAGTAATAGTAGTAGATGCAGAATCGTTTTGATCTACTTGTCACAGACGTGATGCCTATATACATGACCATGCCTAGATATTCTCATAACTATGCTCAATTCTGTCAATTGCTCAACAGTAATTTATTCACCCACCGTAGAATACTTATGCTCTTGAGAGAGGCCACTAGTGAAACCTATGGCCCCCGGGTCTATTCTCATCATATCACTCTCCATCATTTTAATCTTGCTTTGCTTTTTTTACTTTGCCTTTTACTTTTCACTTTGCATCTCTATACCAAAAATACCAAAAATATTATATCTATCACATCTCACTCTCGTAAGTGACCGTGAAGGGATTGACAACCCCTAATCGCGTTGGTTGCGAGTAGCTATCGTTTTGTGCAGGTACGAGGGACTTGAGCGTGGCCTCCTACTGGATTGATACTTTGGTTCTCAAAAATTGAGGTAAATACTTACGCTACTCTGCTGCATCATCCTTTCCTCTTCGGGGAAATCCAACGCAAGCTCAAGAGGTAGTAAGAAGAATTTCTGGCGCTGTTGCCGGGGAGTCTATGCAAAAAGTCAACATACCAAGTACCCATCACAATCCCTATCTCTCGCATTACATTAGTTGCCATTTGCCTCTCGTTTTCCTCTCCCCCACTTCACCCTTGCCGTTTTATTCGCCCTCTCTTTCTCCTTCTCCTTCTCCTTCTCCTTCTCCTTCTCCGTTTGCCTTTTTCTCACTTGCCTTTTGTTTGCTCCATTGTTGGATTGCTTGTTTGTTGCGATGGCTCAAGATACTATCAAATTGTGTGACTTCACAAATACCAACAATAATGATTTCCTTAGCACTCCGATTGCTCCTCTTGCCAATACTGAATCTTGTGAAATCAATACTGCTTTGTTGAATCTTGTTATGAAAGATCAATTTGCTGGCCTTCCTAGTCAAGATGCCGCTACTCATCTGAATAGCTTCGTTGATTTATGTGATATGCAAAAGAAAAAAGATGTCGATAATGATGTCGTTAAATTGAAGCTATTTCCTTTTTTACTTAGAGATCGTGCTAAAGCTTGGTTTTCGTGTTTGCCTAAAAATAGTATTGATTCTTGGAACAAGTGCAAAGATGCTTTTATCTCTAAGTATTTTCCTCCGGCTAAGATCATCTCTCTTAGAAACGATATTATGAATTTTAAGCAACTTGATCATGAACATGTTGCACAAGCTTGGGAGAGAATGAAATTAATGATACGTAATTGCCCTACTCATGGTTTAAATTTGTGGATGATTATACAAATTTTTTATGCCGGATTGAATTTTGCTTCTAGAAATCTTTTAGATTCGGCCGTGGGAGGCATTTTATGGAAATTACTTTAGGAGATGCTACTAAACTCCTAGATAATATTATGGTTAATTATTCTCAATGACATACTGAAAGATCTTCTAATAAAAAAGTGCATGCGATAGAAGAAATCAATGTTTTGAGTGGAAAGATGGATGAACTTATGAAATTATTTGCTACCAAGAGTGTTTCTTCTGATCCTAATGATATGCCTTTGTCTACTTTGATTGAGAATAACAATGAATCTATGGATGTGAATTTTGTTGGTATGAATAATTTTGGTAACAACGCGTATAGAGGAAATTTTAATCCTAGGCCTTATCCTAGTAATCCTTCTAATACTTATGGGAATTCCTACAACAACTCTTATGGAAATTATAATAAGATGCCCTCTGAATTTGAGAATAGTGTTAAAGAGTTTATGAATTCACAAAAGAATTTTAATGCTTTGCTTGAAAAGAAATTGCTTAAAGTTGATGATTTGGCTAGGAACGTTGATAGAATTTCTCTTGAGGTTGATTCTTTAAAGCTTAGATATATTCCTTCTAAGCATGATATCAATGAGTCTCTCAAAGCCATGAGAATTTCCATTGATGAGTGCAAGGAAAGAACCGCTAGGATGCGTGCTTCCAAAGATGCCTTTATTAAAGCGTGTTCTTCCAAATCCTATGAAAATCAAGATGAAGATCTAAAAGTTATTGATGTTGTTGACGCTCGAAAATGGCATGATCGCAAAGAGTAAGTTGAGGCTATAATGAGATGATGTCAAATTCATGACTTCATGTCACCATTGGACGACTCTCTTCAAGCCGATGGGAATAAATATATAGATGGTCCAAAACGGAGCTCGGATGCAAAAGTTATGACAAGTTCGGAGATGTTCATGTTGACACCAGAGTAAAGAAAGGCATAAAACTTACTCAAGATGGCCTATGATGGAAAATGTTTCAACATGAAAGTTGTTCGTCTCGTCGAATCGGTTGATTTTGATATAAAAATTGTCTTAATCCGAGGTCGTATGCAACCTGTGGAGGCAAAACAATGTCAGAAACAGAAGCTGCAGAGTCATTTCGGACCGACCGAGTTGATTTGATCGGTGAGACCGAGTTGGTCCAAAAATTTACCAGAGAGTTGGCAATGTTGACTCGGTAGGACCGAAGCAAACTAATCGGTAAGACCGAGATTGATCCAGAAATTACAGAAAGTTACAGAGAGTTGGCCACGTTCACTCGGTGGGACCGAAGCAAACCAATCAGTGAGACCGAGATTGATCCGGAAATTACCAAAGATTCGTGTCCAAGTTAGGTTAGGGTTTTTGATGTTTTGGACGGAATTTTTAGTCCTTTTCTTGTACGGAAAGTCCAGCCACCTCATAAATAGATGAGAGGTGACGGCCGATTGAACAACACATAATCGATCAATTCATCTACCACTTTTTATCTTTTATCTTTTCTCCTTAACCCTAGTTCTTCTTCTTCCTCGTTCTTCGTTTGTTCTTCTTCTTTGCAGGGCGGCGAACCTCGAGGCCCTAGGGGCGACCAGGTCGACCTAGGGCAGCCCATAGCCGCCGCGCGTCCAGACGGGGTCCCTACCGGACGTGCGGGGTTTCGGGTCTTCAAAAGCGCCCGCCGGATTGCCTGTGTACCGCGCTTCCGGCCGGGTCTCCTTCGACGTGAGCTGCGGTGCATCACCCTCGGTGTTGGAGGTACACTGTGATGTGTTCGTGTGTGAACACACTTTTTGGCGACTCCGCTGGGGACGAAGCTTTGAACGGTCTCCAGCCCGTTCTTGCTACGAAGAGATCGTCATCAAGTTGCTGTAATCTACAAAGGTAATATAAATACCCAATTCCCCTTTGTAGATGCAAATAATCCATGTGTTGTTGTTGGATCACCTAATGAGCATAATGTATCGGCTAGCCCTAGTTTTATCAATCATGCATCTAATTATGCGCAAGGGCCGATGAAAAGCAATCTTCATGCTTCAAATTCTTATAATTTTAGCAACGTACAACATATGTATCCAAACTCTCATGCATCGGCAACCCCACAAATCCATATGCCGATGAACAACATGATGGGTTTGGTTAATCAATTTGAAACACCTCATGTTAAAATTTCCAATAGCATACAAGAAAGTGTTTCACCTTTTTATTCATCGGCAACTAATTTGCAATATGTGAATACAACCTTGCCGATGGAAGGGAGAATTGGCCATGCTACTGCTAGCTATTCGGCCAGTTACTCTCAACCGTCATATGCTACACCTCATGTTAGTAATTTTTCGGCACCATACACAACTGTAGATGCTCAAAATTCGGCTTCACGCCTTTCGGGTCATAGCCGAATAATGTAAATTTTACAGGAGCGGTTATGCCATATATTGTAGAAGATGAGGTAGTGGTGGCTGCATTGAAGAGTTTAGCCCAGAATAAGAGGATTAGTGATATTTGCCTTGAACAACATGAAAAAGGGCTATTTCCTGATTGTGCCGCAATAAAAGCTAGAGTTTTGCAAGAAGATGAATCTTTGCCAATTGATAAAATTGGCAAGCAAAAATATGGTTTTACAACAATGCATATGCCTTCACCTAGTACTATCATATTATACACCCCCTACACTACTACAAAATTTCGGCAACACCCGTGTGTCATTGCCGAAAGAATCTAAAAACATCGGGGGGCAATTGTATCCAGAGTGGGCTGAAATTGAGAAAAATCTTAAAGCCAACTTTGCCGCTCGCCGCCAAAAACAAATAGAAAAAAATTGGCTCAGATAAAAGAAGCATTGCCAATGGGTAGTATCAATGAAAAGAAGGATGATTCGGAACTTGAAAGTGCTTCGGTTGAAAAAGCCGAATCAAGTAGTATATATTCCAAATCCATCAAATCCAAAGAGGCAAGTATTATTGAGAAAGGGCATGGCAAGCATAGCAAAACAACCATGCTTGATTTTTCTGAAGTTAATGGAACCTACTTCCTGCCCTATGAGTTTCGTGCCATAGAAATTGACAAGCTTCAAGGACAAGAACAAGTAGTCGAACAAAGTTCGATTGACAAAGATCTTCAAATTTATGATGCACGAAATCAAGAAGAAAATTGTGACATGGTGTTGGGAAGTCATCCAGAAGCAAAGCACAATATTATTCATCATATTTAATCATCATGCTCTCCCAACATATTTGAAGAGGTATGTCTAGCAAGTAATTTACCTATTTTCTGATTTGGTCACAACTTTATTGTTGATGCATCTATTAGAAAAATTCTAGTAATTAATTTTCAAAGACCAATGAAGAAGGGCAATTTACTTGTTAGCAATAAAATTGTTACTAAGCATATCGGCCAATATATTGCACCATTCAGAAAGACCGATAGTGAAAAATTATTGAAGCCAAGGCTTTCCCCATTGCTTTATCTAAAGCTCATATCTAATTGGGTAGCTTTGCTTATTTCGTACTTGGCTTGCACTTGGTCTCAACTGAGACATGTATGTTCTAAATATCTTTGTTTCAGAAATTTAAGGCCAAGGTTAAATTCTATTGCGAAAACCGATGCTAATATAATATCTTATCCAAAGGCATTGGAGATAGAGTGGAAAACACAATGCATAGCCGAATGGGAAGATTCCAAATCTGAACCATTCGTTTGCTTACCTCCAAAACCGTTCACACAGCAAGATCGGCTAGAAAACAAGAAGTATACCTTCAATTCAAGCATGTGTGATCAAATATTTGATTTGTTGCTGAAAAATAATTACATTACAATCCTTGATCACCATGTTAAGCCATCAATCCAAGGACGAATGTATTGTAAGTTGCATGGTTCATTCAAGCATAATTTTTAGGATTGCAACATGTTTCGTCAAATAGTTAAACCGGTCATTGAAAAAGGACGATTGAAGTTTGTTGAAACACCAATAGATGACCGCTCTATTCCGATTGGTCCCGGTGGTAAAAAGTTTTTGCATCGGCTGCTTCAAGCCGATCCATTTAAAGAAAAGGTAAAAACCTCAGGTGATGGGATCAACCTTTCATGTAAAGAAGTAGTTGAAGACCACAATGAACATGAAATTGAGGGTGAGAATTCCATCGAATCTACAATGAAGACGCTAGGGACAAGGGGGCAACAAGAAAATCCAATGATCGATGAAAGCAAACCAAGAGAAAACAAAGGCCGAAATAAGCGCAAGTGTAAGAGATCAAAAATCACCTTCGCTGAACTATTGGATAAATATCAAAAGAAGAGTGAAGTGAAGAATGCTTATCGGCCAAATCATGCAAAGAAACCAAGATCACCCCCAAGGCGCAAATATGAGGATCGGTATTGGCAAAGTGAGCATTTTAATGCAACATATTCATATCCTTATTTTGGGCCGCCAGTGCCAATGTCGTGGATACATCCCTATGCTCATGTAGATCCATATCCATCATGGGACAGGTATGATACAAGGGCACACTCTCCATCTTATTTTAGACCATCTAACCAATATTATGCATTTCCGAGAAGATCAACATTTGAACAATCATATGTTAAAGACTGTTTCATTCATAAGGAATCGGTCCGGAGCTCAAAGAAGAAGAAAGAGGTGGTCAAACAAGTGTACCGTGTTAAAAGAGATGGTCGTAAGAGTGCAACTTCAGATTTGATCTCAAATGAAAAGGAGCCAATTAATGTGTTGACATTGGCTACTAAAGGCAATGAGACGAAGCAACCAATTATCAAGAGTCAAAGTGCTAAATCTGAAGAAAAGAAGTTGATAGTGCACAAGGTAAAACAAGAATTGCCATTGCTTCAAACAAAATCACAGCCGGGGTGCCCACCCGGCTTATCGTATTGGAGAAAGAATGAATTACAAAAACTTAGTGCACAAGAGCTGAAAAACAAGAACATGGCATGGGTTCCCAAGAGGAGCAATCAAAATAAAAATGATGTGCAACCATCTATTGCAACAAGTGTTATAAAAGTGAAGAAAGAGAAGGATGGAAACCAGAAACAATTAAGTCGAAGGTTTGCATCACCCCATCAAAATCTTCGGTTAGCACATCATCCATGTTTTTCAACCATACCATTGATGCCTTTGCCATGGAGTTCATCATCAGGTATGATAAATTACCCTCCCTGGATTTATTTTGATCCATGGAAGCGACATAATTTTCTGCATCATGAGAGGGTATTACCAAATCTCTATACAATTTATTAGCTACATTTTTTCTTGCTAATCCAAAGGGCCGAAATATTTGATTGCTTCATTTGTTTATTTCGGCTATACATGATTTGGTGAATGAATTCTACATGGACCTCATGGTAATGGCCAATACTTATCTATCGCCCTAAGAATATATGTAAGAATGGCCGGTGTGGTACTCTAACACCGTCCTTAGTTTGAGTAGAGATTGAGATAAGTGCTTGCAAAGGAATTTATCAAATTGATGCCATTGGTGATATTATGCATAGACCAATTCACCAAAATTGCAAAGTGAACTTATCTTTTGATTGGGTGTGCTTTGGCTTGTTAGTTTTCAAAACTTACGTAAGGCCAAATCATGGTTGATTTTATTATTGAGCATCATATTGACATCATGCATAATATTGTTTTTAGCTTGATCTCTCTAGTACCATGGAGATTATATATTGATGGTTAAATTTCTAACAATGGCCAAGGTGTTCGTGTTGTTTATTTATCTCCATATGAAGCTATTTTGTGAAGCCTCATGCCGCTTAAAATATTTTCGCACAATGATCAAAGCCGAATATGCATTGTTATTCGAATTGGAGCTTTGCCTAGCTATAGGTGCTATACATATTGAGGCTTCCGGTGATTCGTTATTGGTAGTGCAACAAATATCCAAGGGTTATCAACGTTTTGATGAATCACTTATAGTTTATCTTTTCTTATGTCTAGATGCAAGATTTACCTTGGGTTGCTTTAAAATTGTTCATATTTCTAGACATGACAATTCGGAAAAGTTGGCACAGCAAGCATCTGGCTACTATGTTAATCATGGTGTGTTGCATTTCTATCAATAGCCGATGCTTAGTCTCGTCAACATAGGTAAGGCCGAACCGAAGTCCACCGCTTCGGCCACTAATATATTTTTTATACAGGGAAAAGTGAGGATTGGAGAAAGTTTATTGTTGATTATCTGCAAAGTCCTAACAACAAGGGTGAACAATATGGTTTAGAGGATGGCCTTGAGATACATATCTATGGAACTTCATCGAATTGTTAATGAAGTTGAAAAGGTTTCACCCAAGTTTGCATCAAGGATTCAAACAAATAATGGCCGATTATATATTTATCGCCCTAAGTACATGCAAAGTGGCCGATGGAGTGTTGACATCGTCCTTAGAACCAACAGGTACAAGTTATTTTTCGGCACGCTACATTTGCCGAAAAACAGGGGGGCATGTGTTGACGCTCGAAAATGGCATGATCGCAAAGAGTAACTTGAGGCTATAATGAGATGATGTCAAATTCATGATTTCATGTCACCATTGGATGACTCTCTTCAAGACGATAGGAATAAATATATAGATGGTCCAAAACGGAGCTCGGATGCAAAAGTTATGACAAGTTCGGAGATGTTCATGTTGACACCAGAGTAAAGAAAGGAATAAAACTTAATCAAGATGGCCTCTGATGGAAAATGTTTCAACATAAAAGTTGGTCGTCTCGTCGAATCGGTTGATTTTGATATACAAATCGTCTTAATCCGAGTTTGTATGCAACCTGTGGAGGCAAAACAAGGTCAGAAACAGAAGCTGCAGAGTCATTTCGGACCGACCGAGTTGATTTGTTCGGTGAGACCGAGTTGGTCCGAAAATTTACCAGAGAGTTGGCAATGTTGACTCGGTAGGACCGAAACAAACTAATTGGTAAGACCGAGATTGATCCGGAAATTACAGAAAGTTACAGAGAGTTGGCCACGTTCACTCGGTGGGACCGAAGCAAACCAATCAGTGAGACCGAGATTGATCCGGAAATTACCAAAGATTCGTGTCCGAGTTAGGTTGGGTTTTTTGATGTTTTGGACGGAATTTTTAGTCCTTTTCTTGTACGGAAAGTCCAGCCGCCTCATAAATAGATGAGAGGTGACGGCCGATTGAACAACACACAATCGATCAATTCATCTACCACTTTTTATCTTTTATCTTTTCTCCTTAACCCTAGTTCTTCTTCTTCCTCGTTCTTCGTTTGTTCTTCTTCTTTGCAGGGCGGCGAACCTCGAGGCCCTAGGGGCGATCAGGTCGACCTAGGGCAGCCCATAGCCGCCGCCGCGTCCAGACGGGGTCCCTACCGGATGTGCGGGGTTTCGGGTCTTCAAAAGCGCCCGCCGGATTGCCTGCGTACAACGCTTCTGGCCGGGTCTCCTTCGACGTGAGCTGCGGTGCATCACCCTCGGCGTTGGAGGTACACGGTGACGTGTTCGTGTGTGAACAGATGTGTCCCCTATCAAATCTTTGTTTTGCAATATGAATCTTGATGAAACTGAATATGATCTTCCTTTACCTAGAAGGTGTTCTAAAAATTCGGAGTATTTAGATCTTTATGATGAAATTGATGAAAGTGGGATTGAAAGAAATAAAAATCTAGATGTTGCTAAATCCACTATTTTGGATTTCAAGGAATTTAATTATGAAAGTTGCTCTTTGATTGATTGTGTTTCCTTGTTGCAATCCGTGCTAAATTCTCCTCATGCTTATAGTCAAAAGAACGCCTTCACCGAACATATTGTTGATGCCTTGATGCAATCTTATGAAGAAAAACTTAAGTTGAAAGTCTCTATCCCTAGAAAACTCTATGATGAGTGGGAACCAACTATTAAAATTAAAATTAAAAATCATGAGTTTTATGCTTTGTGTGATTTGGGTGCTACTGTCTCCACTATCCCCAAAACTTTGTGTGATTTGCTAGATTTCCGCGATCTTGATGATTGCTCTTTAAACTTACATCTCGCGGATTCTACTATTAAAAAACCTATGGAAAGGATTAATGATGTTCTTATTGTTGCAAATAGGAATTATGTGCCCGTAGATTTCATTGTTCTTAATATAGATTGCAATCCTTCTTGCCCTATTATTCTTGGTAGACCTTTCCTTAGAACGGTTGGTGCGATTATTGATATGAAGGAAGGGAATATTAGATTCCAATTTCCAATAAAAAAGGGCATGGAACACTTTCCAAGAAAGAAAATAAAATTGCCATATGAAACTATCATGAGAGCCACTTATGGATTGCCTTCCAAAGATGGCAATACCTAGATCTATCCTCGCTTTTATGCCTAGCTAGGGGCATTAAACGATAGCTCTTGTTGGGAGGCAACCCAATTTTATTCTTAGTTTTTTTGTGTGTTTTTCTTCTGTTAGGGAATAAATAACCCATCTACCTTCTGTTTGGATGTGGTTTTGTGTTTTAATTAGTGTTTGTGCCAAGCTAGACCTATTGGATCTTCTTGGATGATAGTTATTTGATATTGCTGTAATTTCCAGAAACTTTGCGTTCAGTGCCCGAATTATTAAAAATCAGCAGAACGTGATAAAATACTGATTCCAATTGCTGCTGATAAATAAACAAATTGTCTAGGTCGTATAATTTTGGTAGATGTTTTGGAGTAACAGAAGTTTGCGTTAGTTACAGATTACTACAGACTGTTCTGTTTTTGACAGATTCTGTTTTTCGTGTGTTGTTTGCTTATTTTGATGAATCTATGGTTAGTAAAATAGTTTATAATCCATAGAGAAGTTGGAATACACTACGTTTAACACCAATATAAATAAAGAATGAGTTCATTACAGTACCTTGAAGTGGTCTTTTGTTTTGTTTCTCTAACGGAGCTCACGAGATTTCTATTGAGTTTTGTGTTGTGAAGTTTTCAAGTTTTGGGTGAATTCTTTTGATGGATTATGGAACAAGGAGTGGCAAGAGCCTAAGCTTGGGGATGCCCATGGCACCCCCAAGATAATCTAAGGACACCAAAAAGTCAAAGCTTGGGGATGCCCCGGAAGGCATCCCCTCGTTCGTCTACTTCCATCGGTAATTTACTTGGAGCTATATTTTTATTCACCAACATGATATGTGTTTTGCTTGGAGCGTCTTGTATTATTTGTGTCTTTGTTTGTTAGTGTGCCACAATAATCCTTGCTGTACACACGTTTTGAGAGAGCCATACATGAATTGGAACTTGATAGAATACTCATTGTGCTTCACTTATATCTTTTGAGCTATGTAGTTTGGCTCTATGTGCTTCACTTATATCTTTTGAGCGTTATAATTTTGCTCTATGTGCTTCACTTAGATCTTTTAGAGCACGGTGGTGGTTTGTTTTAAAGAAACTATTGATCTCTCATTCTTCACTTAAATTATTTTGAGAGTCTTAATAGCATGGTAATTTGCTTAATAATAATATGTTTGGTATTCAAGATTTGTGAAACTTTCTTTTGAGTGCGTTGAATACTGAGAAAAGATTGAAGCATGATAATTGTTTTGAGATATGGAGGTGATAATATTAAGTCATGCTAGTTTAGTATTTGTGAATTTAAAGAATACTTGTGTTAAAGTTTGTGATTCCTGTAGCATGCACGTATGGTGAACCGTTATGTGATGAAGTCGAAGCATGATTTATTTATTGATTGTCTTCCTTATGAGTGGCGGTCGGGGACGAGCAATGGTCTTTTCCTACCAATCTATCCCCCTAGGAGCATGCGTGTAATACTTTGCTTTGATAACTTCTAGATTTTTGCAATAAGTATATGAGTTCTTTATGACTAATGTTGGGTCCATGGATTATACGCACTTTTTCCCATCCTTCCACCATTGCTAGCCTCTCTAATACCGCGCACCTTTCGCCGGTATCATACACCCACCATATACCTTCCTCAAAACAGCCACCATACCTACCTATCATGGCATTTCCATAGCCCTTCCGACATATATTGCCATGCAACTTTCCACCGTTCCGTTTATCATGACATGCTCCATCATTGTCATATTGCTAGCACGATCATGTTGTTGACATCGTATTTGTGGCAAAGCCACCATTCATAATTATTTCATACATGTCACTATTGATTCATTGCATATCCCGGTACACCGCCGGAGGCATTCATATAGTCATATTTGTTCTAAGTATCTAGTTGTAATTTTTGAGTTGTAAGAAAAATAAAAGAATGATGGAGACTATGATTCCCCCATAAGTCGGGATGAGACTCCGGACGAAAAAAAGGAGGCCATAAAAAAGGGAAAAGGCCCAAATAAAAAATGAGAGAAAAAGAGAGAAGGGACAATGTTACTATTCTTTTACCAAACTTGTGCTTCAAAGTAGCACCGTGATCTTCGTGATAGAGAGTCTCTCGTTATGTCACTTTCATATACTAGTGGGAATTTTTTATTATAGAACTTGGCATGTATATTCCAATGATGGGCTTCCTCAAAATTGCCCTAGGTCTTCGTGAGCAAGCAAGTTGGATGCACACCCACTTAGTTTCTTTTGATAAGCTTTCATATACTTATAGCTCTAGTGCATCCGTTGCATGGCAATCCCTACTCACTCACATTGATATCTATTGATGGGCATCTCCATAGCCCGTTGATACACCTAGTTGATGTGAGACTATCTTCCCCTCTTTTTGGTCTTCTCCACAACCACCATTCTATTCCACCTATAAGTGTTATATCCATGGCTCACGCTCATGTATTGCGTGAAGATTGAAAAAGTTTTGAAAAAGTTAGAGTATGAAACAATTACTTGGCTTGTCATCGGGGTTGTGCATGATTTAAATACTTTGTGTGGTGAAGATAGAGCATAGCCAGACTATATGATTTTGTAGGGATAACTTTCTTTGGCCATGTTATTTTGAGAAGACATAATTGCTTTATTAGTATGCTTGAAGTATTATTATTCTTTATGTCAATATGAACTTTTGTCTTGAGTCTTTCAAATCTGAATATTCATACCACAATTAAGAAATTTTGCATTGAAATTACGCCAAGTAGCACTCTGCATCAAAAATTCTCTTTTTATCATTTACCTACTCAATGACGAGCAAGAATTAAGTTTGGGGATGCCTGATACGTCTCCAACGTATCTATAATTTTTGATTGCTCCATGCTATATTATCTACTGTTTTGGACTATATTGGGCTTTATTTTCCACTTTTATATTATTTTTGGGACTAACCTATTAACCGGAGGCCCATCCCAGAATTGTTGTTTTTTTGCCTATTTCAGTGTTTCGAAGAAACGGAATATCAAACAGAGTCTAAACAGAATAATCCTTTCTGAAACGTGATTTTCTTCCCGAATATGACCCAGCAGACTTGGACCCTACGCCAAGGAAGCTTCGAGGTGGGCACGAGGTAGGGGGGCGCGCCCTACACCCCCAGGCGCGCCCCCACCCTCGTGGGTCCACCGAAGCTCCACGGACGTACTTCTTCCTCCTATATATACCCACGTACCCCCAAACGAACAGATACAGAGTCAAAAACCTAATACCATCGCTGCAACTTTCTGTATCCACGAGATCCCATCTTGGGGCCTGTTCCGGAGCTCCGTCGGAGAGGGCCGTCATCATGAAGGGCTTCTACATCATCATAGCCTCTCCGATGAAGTGTGAGTAGTTTACCTCAGACCTTCGGGTCCATAGTTATTAGCTAGAAGGCTTCTTCTCTCTTTTTGGATCTCAATACAATGTTCTCCCCGTCTCTTGTGGAGATTTATTCGATGTAATCTTCTTCTTTTTGCGGTGTGTTTGTTGAGACCGATGAATTATGGGTTTATGATCAAGTCTATCTATGAATAATATTTTAATCTTCTCTGAATTCTTTTATGTATGATTGGTTATCTTTGCAAGTCTCTTCGAATTATCCGTTTAGTTTGGCCAACTAGATTGGTAGTTCTTGCCATGGGAGAAGTGCTTAGCTTCGGGTTCGATCTTGTGGTGTCCTTTCCCAGTGACAGAAGGGGCAGCAAGGCACGTATTGTATCGTTGCCATCAAGGATAACAAGATGGGGTTATTTCATATTGCATGAATTTATCTCTCTACATCATGTCATCTTGCTTAAAGCGTTACTCTGTTTTTAACTTAATACTCTAGATGCATGTTGGATAGCGGTCGATGAGTGGAGTAATAGTAGTAGATGCAGAATCGTTTCGATCTACTTGTCACGGACGTGATGCCTATATACATGATCATGCCTAGATATTCTCATAACTATGCTCAATTCTGTCAATTGCTCAACAGTAATTTGTTCACCCACCGTAGAATACTTATGCTCTTGAGAGAAGCCACTAGTGAAACCTATGGCCCCCGGGTCTATTCTCATCATATCAATCTCCATCACTTTAATCTTGCTTTGCTTTTTTACTTTGCCTTTTACTTTTCACTTTGCATCTCTATACCAAAAATACCAAAAATATTATATCTATCAGATCTCACTCTCGTAAGTGACCGTGAAGGGATTGACAACCCCTAATCACGTTGGTTGCGAGTAGCTATCGTTTTGTGCAGGTACGAGGGACTTGAGCGTGGCCTCCTACTGGATTGATACCTTGGTTCCCAAAAACTGACGGAAATACTTACGCTACTCTGCTGCATCATCCTTTCCTCTTCGGGGAAATCCAACGCAAGCTCAGGAGGTAGCAAGGATCTGTTCCTGTTTATGCTCAGGTACACAACGTCTAATAACACCATCTACTCCTTCTTTATAAAGATGTGGGTCATCCCAAAAGTAATGTCGTAAATCATAGAATTTTTTTTCTTTTGTTGGTATGTGAAGCTCGGTGGTATAAATTTAGCAACAATATAATTAGACTAATCAGCATACCAAGGAGTACTACGAGAAGTACCTATAGCATTTAATTGTTCGTCAGGAAAGCTATCATTAATAGGTAGTGGGTCATCAAGAACATTTTCTAACCTAGATAAGTTATCTGCAACGGGGTTCTCAGCTCCTTTTCTATCAACGATATGCAAATCAAATTCCTGTAGCAAGAGAACCCACCTAATAAGTCTAGGTTTAGCATCTTTCTTTTCCATAAGATATTTAATAGCAGCATGATCAGTGTGAATAGTTACTTTAGAATCAACAATATAGGGTCTGAACTTATCACAAGCAAATACAACTGCTAAAAGTTCTTTTTCAGTAGTAGCATAATTTCTTTGAGCATTGTCTAGAGTCTTACTAGCATAATGGATAACATTTAATTTCTTATCAACTCTTTGCCCTAGAACAACACCTACAACATAATCACTAGCATCACACATAATTTCAAAGGGTAAATTCCAATCAGGTGGCTGAACAACAGGTGCAGAGATTAATGCTTTCTTAAGTATTTCAAATGCTTCTACACAATCATCATCAAAGACAAATGGTATATCTTTTTGCCATAAATTAGTCAGAGGCTGAGAAATTTTTGAGAAGTCCTTAATGAACCTCCTATAAAATCCAGCGTGACCAAGGAAACTTCTTATACCTCTGACGTCCTTGGGACATGGCATCTTTTCAATAGAATCAACCTTGGCTTTATCGACTTCAATACCTCTTTCAGAAACCTTGTGTCCCAAAACAATACCTTCATTAACCATAAAGTGGCACTTTTCCCAATTCAAGACAAGATTAGTTTCTTCACATCTCTGCAAAACTCGATCAAGATTGCTCAAGCAATCATCAAAAGAGGAACCATAGACGGAAAAATCGTCCATGAAAACCTCACAAATCTTTTCACATAAGTCAAAGAATATAGCCATCATGCATCTTTGAAAGGTAGTAGGTGCATTACATAAACCAAAATGCATACGTCTATAAGAAAAAGTACCAAAAGGGCATGTAAAAGTAGTCTTTGATTGATCTCTAGCCGACACAGGTATTTGAGAGGAACCAGAATAACCATCTAGGAAGAAGTAGTGTGTGTGTTTGCATTATCTTTATAGCATTTGATCAATAAAAGGTAAGGGGGAATGATCTTTCTTAGTAGCTTTGTTTAATTTACGGAAATCAATTACCATCCTATAACCTATAATAATTCTTTGTGGAATCAATTCATCTTTATCATTCGGAACAATAGTAATACCTCCCTTCTTAGGGACACAATGAACAGGACTTACCCACTGACTATCAGCAACGGGATAAATTATACCTGCCTCTAGAAGCTTGAGTATTTCTTTTCTTACTACTTCTTTCATTTTAGGATTCAGACGTTGTTGAGGATCACGAACTGGTTTGGCATCTGCTTCCAAGTTTATTTTATGTTGACATAGAGTGGGACTAATGCCCTTAAGATCATCAAGAGTGTATCCAATAGCAGCACGGTGCTTCTTCAGAGTTTTCAATAATCTTTCTTCTTCATGCTCTGAAAGGTTAGCACTAATAATAACAGGATATATCTTCTTTTCATCAAGATAAGCATATTGAAGATTATCAGGCAACGGTTTAAGCTCAAACACGGGATCACCCTTGGGTGGAGGGGGATCCCCTAAAATTTCAACTGGCAAATTGTGTTGCAGAATATGTTCCTGTTTAAAGAATACTTCATCTATTTCCCTTCTTTCATTCATGAACATGTCATTTTCATGGTCTAGCAAATAGTATTCTAAAGGATCACTAGGAGGTACGGCAATAGAAGCAAGACCAATAATATGATCCTTACTAGGCAATTCTTCCTCACGATGTTGTTTACTAAATTTAGAGAAATTAAACTCATGAACCATATCATCCAAGCCAATAGTAACAACATTCTTTTCGCAATCTTTCTTAGCATTAACAGTGTTCAAGAAGGGTCTACCAAATATAATGGGACAAAAGCTATCTTGTGGAGAACTGAGAACAAGAAAATCAGCAGGATATTTGATTTTCCCACACAAGACTTCAACATCTCTAACAATTCCCACAGGTGAAATAGTATCTCTATTAGCAAGTTTAATTGTGACATCAATTTCTTCTAACTCAGCAGGTGCAATTTCATGCTTGATTTCTTTATACAAGTCATAAGATATAACACTAGCACTAGCACCCATATCACATAAGCCATGATAACAATGATCTCCTATTTTAACAGAAATAACAGGCACGCCTACCACAAGTCTATGTTTATCTGTATCACATGGTTTAGCAATTCTAGAAGTTTCAGCGTTGAACTGAATAACATGCCCATCAATATTATCAGACAAGAGATCTTTAATAATAGCAATATTAGGTTCTACTTTAACTTGCTCAGGGGGTACATAAGTTCTGATATTGCTTTTACGAACAACAGTTGAAGCTTTAGCATGATCCTTTACTCTAACAGGGAAAGGTGGTTTCTCAACATAAGAAGTAGGAACAATAGGATCATTATAAGTGACAGTCTTTTCTTCAACTTTAATAGGTGCAGCTACTTTTACTTCTATGGGAGGATGATATTTAAACCACTTCTTCTTAGGGAGATCAACATAAGTAGCAAAAGATTCGCAGAAAGAAGCTACTATCTCATAGTCAAGTCCATATTTAGTGCTAAACTTACGGAAAATACGGTATCCATAAAAGATTTAACACAATCAAACTTAGGTGTCATACCTGACTCCTTACCTTCGTTGAGGTCCCAATCTTCAGAGTTGCGTTTAATTCTATCCAATAAATTCCATCTGAATTCAATAGTCTTCATCATAAAAGAGCCAGCACAAGAAGTATCGAGCATGGTGCGATTGTTTTCAGAAAGCCGAGCATAAAAACTTTGCATAATTATTTCTCTCGAGAGCTCATGATTGGGGCATGAATATAACATTGATTTAAGCCTCCCCAAAGCTTGAGCGATGCTTTCTCCTTCGTGAGGCCAGAAATTATATATATAATTGCGATCACGATGAACAAGATGCATAGGGTAATACTTTTGATGAAATTCCAATTTCAATCTTTTATAGTCCCACGATCTCGTATCACATAGCCTATACCATATCAATGCGTCTTCCTTCAAAGATAAAGGGAAGATCTTCTTCTTAGCAACATCATCGGGTACACCTGCAAGCTTAAATAATCCACAAACTTCATCCACATATAATAAGTGCTCATCAGGATGCTTTGTTCCGTCTCCTGTAAAAGAGTTAGCTAGCAGTCTTTCCATCATACCCGAAGGAAATTCAAAAGGAGTTTCATTTTCAATAGGTTCAGTAGGTTGAGGAGCAACTCTTTGCTCTACTAGACGGGGCGAAGATACCCCGAACAAGCCCCTCGGAGAATTACTTTCCATAGTAACAAGTGACAGTAAATTTCAGCACACTATATAAATTTTTCCTTACCAAATTCCACCTACCAAAGGCACTACACTCCCCGGCGACGGCGCCAGAAAAGAGTCTTGATTACCCACAAGTATAGGGGATCTATCGTAGTCCTTTCGATAAGTAAGAGTGTCGAACCCAACGAGGAGCAGAAGGAAATGATAAGCGGTTTTCAGCAAGGTATTCTCTGCAAGTACTGAAATAAGTGGTAACAGATAGTTTTGTGACAAGATACATTGTAACGAGCAACAAGTAACAAAAGTAAATAAAGTGCAGCAAGGTGGCCCAATCCTTTTTGTAACAAAGGACAAGCCGGAACAAACTCTTATAATAGGAAAAGCGCTCCCGAGTTCACATGGGAATATCGTCAAGCTAGTTTTCATCACGTTCATATGATTCGCCTTCGATACTTTGATAATTTGATATGTGGGTGGACCGGTGATTGGGTGCTGTTCTTACTTGAACAAGCATCTCACTTATGATTAACCTCTATTGCAAGCATCCGCAACTACAACAAAGTATTAAGGTAAACCTAATCATAGCATGAAACATATGGATCCAAATCAGCCCCTTACGAAGCAACGCATAAACTAGGGTTTAAGCTTCTGTCACTCTAGCAACCCATCATCTACTTATAACTTCCCAATGCCTTCCTCTAGGCCCAAATAATGGTGAAGTGTTATGTAGTCGACGTTCACATAACACCACTAGAGGCTAGACAACATACATCTTATCAAAATATCAAACGAATACCAAATTCACATGACTACTAATAGCAAGACTTCTCCCTTGTCCTCAGGAACAAACGTAATTACTCACAAAGCATATTCATGTTCATAATCAGAGAGGTAATAATATGCATATAGGATCTGAACATATGATCTTCCACCAAATAAACCAACTAGCATCAACTACAAGGAGTAATCAACACTACTAGCAACCTACTAGCACCAATCCCGGACTTTGAGACAAGAATTGGATACAAGAGATGAACCAGGGTTTGGAGATGAGATGGTGCTGGTGAAGATGTTGATGGAGATTGCCCTGTCCCGATGAGAGGAGCGTTGGTGATGACGATGGTGATGATTTCCCCCTCCCGGAGGGAAGTATCCCCGGTAGAACAGCTCTGCCGGAGCTCTAGATTGGTTCCGCCAAGGTTCCGCCTCGTGACGGCGGAGTCTCTTCCCAAAAAGTTCCTTCCTATTTTTTCTCATCGAAAGACTTCATATAGGAGAAGATGGATGTCGGAGACCCACCAGGGGGCCCACGAGGTAGGGGGGCGCGCCCTAGGAGGGGGGCGCCCCCCACCCTCGTGAGCAGGGTGTGTGCCCCCTGGACTTCATCTTTGGCGAGAATTTTTCTTTATTTATTTTAAGATAGTCCATCGAGTTTCAGGACTTTTGGGGTTGCGCATAATAGGTCTCTAATATTTGCTCCTTTTCCAGCCCAGAATTCCAGCTGCCGGCATTTTCCCTCCTTATGTAAACCTTGTAAAATAAGAGAGAATAGCCATAAGTATTATGACATAATTAACGTGAAATAACAGCCCATAATGCAATAAATATCGATATAAAAGCATGATGCAAAATGGACGTATCAGTGGCAGAGGACATCAACTCTCTCCCATGGATCTGGGGTTGTGCAGATCCCCTAATCGTGTGGAGGCGCCTCAGATCCGATCGGCAACAGCGATGCTGTGGCGCGGCGGCGTCGGAGGCGGCGCGGGCTGCGGGCGCGGCGACCAGCCCTGTTCGGGCGGCGACGGCACTGCGGTCGGCGGCGGCGGCGGCGCGCCATCTGCCTTTAGATCGGCGGCGGCGGCGTGGAGGGCATGGTGGTCGCGTAGGCGGCACCTCCGTCAGATCTGTTCTGACCGATGTAGTCGGCGATGGTGGTCATCTCTTCCGTCAGAGGTGATCGGCCTGCGGCTGGTGATCGGATCTCGAGATCCGTCAGCTAGTCCTGGCTATGAGTCGGGGAGACATAGTTGCCGGTGAAAACCGAGCCGTTGGCGGGCGATGGCGGCGTTTTGCGTCGTTACCTTGATGAAGGCATTGTCGTGTAACTGTTGTCAACCCCTCGTGCTGCTTCGGGTGAAACCCTAGGATCTGGTCTTCCGGATCGGACGATGGCGCTACTACGGTGCCGTCTCTCTCTTGGGAGCATCATTTGTGGAGCAGCACCGGAAGACAAAGGCGGGAGGTGGAGCGGCTTCGTCTTGCACGAAGCTTCGGTGGAGCTGTCAAGTCATGCCTGGCCGACAGGTGCTACGTTGAGTCATGCCTGGTCGGCAGGTGCTACGCACGACAGATCTTCCAAAGACTTCAAGCTGTGTCAGCTGGTGGTACTTGGCAGCATGGTGCTGAGGTGTATGAGCGGCGACCGCGACGTGCTCAGTTTTTTGCGCGCAGGGAGGAGGTACCGTTGGGTGCCGTGGTGGCGTCGACGATAGCTAGACCGAGCAAGGTTGATGCATCAGTACAGTTCTGAAGATGGAGCGATGGCTGTTGGCCGCGGTGGCCTCTGAGAGCACGCCGGACCGGCGAAACCCATGCCCGGCAGGCGTCCTGGATGGGTCCTCAGGTCTTAGATGTTAGGTTTGGCTGCAATGTCTGTTTGGTATTAGGCACAGGCTATCTGCGCCCCTTCATCAACTGGATAGGTGTAGCGACAGTTTGTTGCTTAGACGGCGGCTTTAGTCTTACTGTTGTATTACTTTGTAAGGTCTTGTTAGAATAATTAATAAAGTGGTCGTATGCATCACCCAAATGCAGAGGCCGGGGGTCATCCTCCTTTTCTAAAAAAACGAGCACCGGCTGCATCCGTCTGCTCCATAGCAGCAACGACACACCGTCGTTTTGTTGGAACTGGCACCGTGGGGGAGCTGCAACTAGTTTGCCGGAGAGCTGCAACCAGCAATGTGTGGTGTTACAACCAATAGAGCAGGCGACGGGGACAGATGCCATGGCGGAGCTGCAACCACAACGGGGCAGGCGACGGTGGGTGCCTAAGGCTGATGAGTGTTACAACTTCGACATCCAAATGCTGGGACCAGCGCCCGGTTTTGCTACCACTGCGGCGATCGTCGTCATAGATGCTTGGAGCATGGAGGCACAGGAGCTGCAACCAGCAGCACGAAAAGCTGGAACCGGCTAAAAAAAAGCTGGAACCCCAGCGAGAGCATGGGCTACGAGGCCCGACGTCGGCCGCTACCCTCTGCTGCAACCGAAGAAAACAAAGCTGGAGACGGCGACAAAAAATGCTACATCCAGCGACAAAAAAAGCTACCACCGTCAAGCATCTGCACGATGGAGCTGCATCCATGAAAAAAAATGCTACAACCGGTAAGTGATTTTGCTGGAACCAACACGAGCGCCGGAAGGCCACACGCCGCCACCGTAGTTGCTGCCATGGGGCCATCTTCACCGGAGTCACGACCGCCACCATCGGAGCTGCGACCGTCGTCATGGGGAGCTGCAACCACGAGGGGGCACGCTGTTGTATACGTGAAGCCGGTGGGAAAGGCAGGAGACGACGGCGGCGAGGGCAGCGACCGGCGGCGAGGGGCGGCGACCGGGGGTGAGTGCCGCGACAGGCGGCAACAGACGAGATGCGCAAGGCGGTGCTTCGAAGCCGAGTGCGTGCTCATCCATGGCGACACATTGGGCTGTTTTTCCATAGAAGAGAACGCAGGGAGGAAGAGAGAATCGTGTATTTGGGCCAGTGCGTCGGCGCAGAGTGTTGCCCTAATATTTATCACTTCGCCAAGTTGATCCGTGTCCCGCTGCATAGAGAGTGGGTGCCACTACAAGGGTGGCGTCTCCTCCCAAAAGAACAAGAGAAAATCCTGATATATATTTTTCACCACTCCCCGAGCATCAATCATCATGGAGACCATGTCTTTCTTTTTGCAAAGGCAACGGCACTCCACCACCTCATACAAAATAATGCCTCTTTTTCTCCAAGTGCACACTAAGACCAGGAATCACTGCACGCCGTTGAGCGACCTATTAGTTACATACACAATGAAACTTAGCAGTAAATGGAATTAAGCAACTAAAACTTTTGACGTACCGGCCGACCCATGGAGCTGGATCTTTTCACGGCTTCGGAGAGCCGGCGGAGCACATCGACCTGAGCACGCAGGTGAACGGCGTAGTCCATGGCCTCACGGAGCAGAGTGACCTCGTCGACTGCGGCGTGCCGGCCTCCCGGTATCACATCCCTCGGCGCGATGGTCCACCTCCTAAGGAGCCTCCCCGCAACATAGCTCCTCTTGCAGCCGCGGCACCTCCTCACGATCCTCCGGCACCTCTGTACCTTGCACGCTCTGGACGCCGGAGCCAAGATGGCCTTAGGCCACCTCGCTCCACCGCCGTGCGCAGTCGCCATAGCGACGTCCACCGCGGACATGACGGCGCGCTTCCTCACGCGGAGGCTAGTGGTGCCGCCGAAGGACGTGTTCGGGTGTGCCTGTAGCTGGAGGCTGAGGAGGAGGTTCCTGAGGAAGGCCTGCTTGAAGGACTTGGTGCTGGTTCTAGGACCTTGCATGGTTGTGTCTGCTCTTTTGCTGGAGCAGAGACAGGATGTACTTGCTGTGAGAAGTAATGTTGACGGATGATAGGATCGTACTTGCTGGCGCAGAAACATGGGCGCTCCTGCTGCTTAAATAGGACTGGTCTCTGGCATGTGGTGTCACTAAGTAGTACCTTAATTCCTTAAAAGGTACTCCCTCCGTAAACTAATATAAGAGTGTTTAGATTACTATTTTAGTTATCTAAACACTCTTATATTAGTTTACAGAGGGAGTAGTACCTTAATTCAACATGCATGTGCCATAGCCATATAGGACGTGTCGTCTTATCTGATTCATAATCTCTCACACATGCATGGATGATTTTTACGATGATGTTGGATAGTAATGCTCCTCTTTTTCATGATGTATACCTTGTGTCGGCGACTTGAAGCTCAAAAGTATAGAACCTCATGCTCACGGCATTTAATTGCAACACTGTTGACGTGCTCATATTCTTCGATGATGACGATGTCTTGTCGTATGCTATGCATGAACGTAGACTGGACAACTAGGACGCGAGATGTCCACAAGCTTAAGGTCTCCCAAGCGCATGATGATATACCAGTGAGCTGGCTCCCGTGTCATATTCACACATAAATGGCTCGAAAAGTTGAAAGGGAGTTGAGCTATATAAGGTGCGGAGTACAGCACAACACATGCCCACTAAGCGTATATATACACATCTCAAACGTCTCATTATCACAAATTGCCTGTGTCTTAGGCCCTTAGCTGTACATATCATCATTGTGTGTTGTCGTATGCTGGGCATGGAACTATGGATACAAGCTGGACAAGTACGATCCTGCATGTCCACAAGCCTGCTTAATTAACTGAGGTCTCCCAAAGTCTCAAGCGTATGATGATCATAACTTAATGTCACTGAGCCGCATGGCTCCCCTGTCATGGTCACCGGCAAAAATGGCTTTGGAAATTAAGTTGGAGACGAGGGAGCTCGGGAGGTAAGGACAAGACGCGTGCACATGGCCGCACATGCAGCCTCAGCGCGGCGCTGACACTTGGCTTCAGCTCTCCCCTGCGAGCTGGATGGGGTTGTGTGTTGACGTGAATTTGTTCCGGACATTTGAGCCGTGCATGAATGCACATGATCAAACCGTTTTTATTGGACTACCTATTTCGTCGGATGACTGGAAGAAGTTTAGTTTCGGTTGATTTTGACCCTGTTAGATAATCTTGTTAAAGATGGTTTATTAGTGTTAGCTAAGTTAATTAGCGATCAGGTATTGAAGTACTACGTACTAGTTGGTCTAGTTTCTGTAGTACATGTATGGCTCGGAGTAGTAGTCTGATTGTAGTTGGTTAGCCGTGTGTCCTAGTAGTATATTGTCTACGTGAGTCAAGGTGTAATGACTTGTACGTGTGACCGTGTGTGGAGAAAACAGAAAATAAAAGATAAAAGAAGGACACAACAAGGGCCCTTGGCTATCAAAGTTTTTGCGTGCGTATGTTCATCATGATTTGATGCGATCGATTTTGTGGGCGAGTTCCAACAGACTCAATTGTTGGATTGAATGTCTGGGTGTGGGAAATAGCTGCCGGGCAAGAAAAATTATTAGTGATTGACACATAGCAAATGCGCTTTTTGAGAGATCTACTTGAACTCGCCCATCGCTGATTTGGAGAGGAGCGAGCTTCACGCGCTTCTCATGTGGTGATCATAGGTAGGCAATTTATCATTCTCTTCAGATATATCCTAATTTATCACTAGATCTTTATGTCAGCGTAAAAGTAACAGAGGTGCATATAGAAAACATATATACGTTATCCTGCATCACATCTCAATCCCACCAACTTATCTCTTCTACCATGAGATTCCGAAGTATGGATCCAGCAAATACTTCTACCATGAAGTATGTCTTCTACCATGAAAACATATATGCGTAAAAGTAACAGCTAGTCTTGTAATGAACCCAGCAAATACGGTCCAACGTTCACGTGTCCGCGCTCATGCGGGAGTCAGATGGCAAAAGCAACACCCATGCATATGGTGTGTCGAAACAGGCACCAGCCTGCTCTGTCTCTCCCTAGTCCGTGAGCATATGCATGCATTTCTTCGCTTGTTCATCCTAGCCTTGGTCTGCTCTGGTCTTCGATCCACCAAGTATATTCATTCCACGGAGCTTAATTCCAAACTCCCATGTCTACTGATTAGTCACAACTCACAAGGCTAGTTTGTCTCCACAGATACATTGCTCTCCCTTGAAACATGGG
The DNA here is from genome assembly GCF_002162155.2 of Triticum dicoccoides. NCBI lineage: Eukaryota > Viridiplantae > Streptophyta > Magnoliopsida > Poales > Poaceae > Triticum > Triticum dicoccoides. The sequence continues at coordinate 701,100,826 of NC_041392.1, read as the reverse complement.
TGATGTCTCCGGAATGCACGGGCTGTTCCATCTTATCCGCGCTTGTGGCTGTGATGCACATGTTTCCTCTTTTTCCTTTGTGTAAAAACGAACCGTAATAATGGTTTATTGCAAAAAAAGGAAGAAGAAATAATCCTTCTGTACTAAGAGCGCTCGAAACCTGTGTATATTGGAAGAACCCCCATTTCTTCATATTTGTGGAATTATATTTCTAAAATTTAAATAATTACAAAAGGCTCAATGCGCAAAAAAAGTTCTAACCAACACAATGAGGTGCTTGATTCTTTGTAGTAACCTTTTAAAACTTAGATATTTGATTTTTAGGTACTCTTATATGTTGCGCTTTTGCCCATCGGTACTTTGTGTTTCAGATCCATCAACGATTGGTGGAGCAGCGTCGCCGCTGGGAACCAAAGGAATGCCACTATTGCTAATTTGCTGCCTATTTTGCCTTTGATATTTGGAACGAAAGAGACCGTCGTATTTTATAGAACTCCACGCCGGCCATATTACTTCGTCTGTCGGCCCGATCAACTCCGAACTAGCCATGCGGGCTCCCCAATCTGGATATGAGTCTCTCGATGTTGTACAAATAGTGCTTACTTGCAAATAAACTTATTTTTTCTCTTGAACTCTTACGTGTATCTCCCTAATCTATTATGCAACGGCATATCATCTGTTAGTCTAGCTTCAAAAAGTTGTTTGAACTCTTACTGGCAGCTAAACTTATTGGGGAAGCATAATATCCCACTTATAAACTCCCAAAATTATCCCAGTTATGCAATCAGGTGTTGGGGATACAGGTGAAGCATAATATCTCACCCAAAACTAACAAATCCTACATCCAGCTGTATCCATCCTTCAACACATAACCAAGAAACCTTCGGAAATCATCTACCTCAACCTTCGAAAAGCATCCGTTATACGAGTTATGGCAATACTCCCGAACTCCCGCCCCAGTACTAGGTGGCGTCGAGGATATTTCACCAACAACTGCATAAAAGAGATTTTCGATGTCGGCGTACTAAACTCAGGTATTCCAAAACTGCAACGATAAAATTATGACGACAACACCTCGGAGCTCAACTCTCCGGGACACTGCCACAACCCCTAAAGACAGGAGGCACCAAGAACAATGTTCTCGTCACAAAACCATCGGAACGATTCCAAGATACCCGCGTGATCCTAAAAAAAAAATTAGTGAAATTTGAGAAGAGAAGAGTCAAAACTCTACGTCAGGATGCCTTACCAGAGTGATGAGGAGACTGGGGAGTAAAAAGAATTCCTAAGCTCTCCGGTATATAATTCCTAAATGACTCAAAACATTTTTCTAGACACAACTCGGCCGCTAATAACGATCAAGCAATGGGGGCTCCTAAGGTCGGGGAATGGCTCTGATTACCAACTTGCAACGCCCTCGATGCGGCTATATCTCCTACGTGTCGAAGCACGACTTAGAGGCATAACCGCATTGAAAGCAATGTCGCAAGTGAGGTAATCTTCACACAACCCATGTAATACATAAGGGAAAGAGATACATAGTTGGCTTACAATCGCCACTTCACACAATTACATGAATAAAGCATTACATCAAACAGATACAATCAAGGTCCGACTACAGAACCAAAATAAAAGAAGACTACCCCAAATGCTACAAGGTCCCCGATCGACCCCAGCTGGGCACCACTACTGATCAACTAGAACGAAACAACACAAAGGACAAGATCTTCATCGAGCTCCTCCTGAGCTTGGTTGCGTCATCTGCACGGACTCATCGGCACCTGCAAGCTGGTTTTGGAAGTATCTGTGAGTCACGGGGACTCAGCAATCTTGCACCCTTGCGATCAAGACTATTTAAGCTTATAGGTAGGGTAAAAGGTAAGAGGTGGAGCTGCAGCAAGCGACTACCATATATGGTGGCTAACATATGCAAATGAGAGCGGGAAGAGAACGCAAAGCACGGTCGATAAAAGTATGATCAAGAAGTGATCTTAGAATAACCTACGTCAAGCATAACTCCAACACCGTGTTCACTTCTAGACTCCGCCGGAAAGAGACCATCACGGTTACACACGCGGTTGATGCATTTTAATTAAGGTCAACTTCAGGTTTTCTACAACCGGACATTAACAAATTCCCGTCTTCCCATAACCGCGGGCACGGCTTTCGAAAGTTCAAATCCCTGCATGGGTGTCCCAACTTAGCCCATCACAAGCTTTCATGGTCAACGAAGGATATTCCTTCTAGCGGGAAGACCCGATCAGACTCGGAATCCCGGTTACAAGACATTTCGACAGGTAAAACAAGACTAGCAAGACTGCCTGATGCGCCGACATCCTGATAGGAGCTGCACATATCTCGTTCTCAGGGCAACACCGGATGAGCGCTCCGTACAACTAAAACCAGCCCTCAAGTTTCCCCGAGGTGGCGCTGCAAAGGACTCTAGTTCGGACCAACACTTAGACAAGCACTGGCCCGGGGGGGTTAAAATAAAGATGACCCTCGGGATGCGCGACTCCAAAGGGAAAAAGGCTAGGTGGCGAATGGTAAAACCAAGGTTGGGCCTTGCTGGAGGAGTTTTATTCAAGGCAAACTGTCAAGGGGTTCCCATTATTACCCAACCGCGTAAGGAACGCAAAATCCGGGAACATAACACCGATATGACGGAAACTAGGGCTGCAAGAGTGGAACAAAACACCAGGCATAAGGCCGAGCCTTCCACCCTTTACCAAGTATATAGATGCATTAATTAAATAAGAGATATTGTGATATCCCAACAAGTAAACATGTTCCAACAAGGAACAACATCTCCATGTTCCAACAAGGAACAAACTTCAATCTTCACCTGCAACTAACAATGCTATAAGAGGGGCTGAGCAAAGCGGTAACATAGCCAAACAATGGTTTGCTAGGACAAGGTGGGTTAGAGGCTTGGTTCAACAATATGGGAGGCATGATAAGCAAGTGGTAGGTACCGCAGCATAGGCATAGCAAAAGAGCGAGCATCTAGCAAGCAAAGATAGAAGTGATTTCGAGGGTGTGGTCATCTTGCCTGAGATCTTGCAAGGAAGAAGAACGAGTCCATGAAGAAGACAAACAGACGTAGTCGAACGGGTCCTCACAAACACGACGTTATTGGAACCAACCCGAAGAAGCAACACCGGAAAGAAGCACACAACATAGTAAACAAGCATCACATAAGCATGGCACGATGCGCAAACAAGTATGATGCATGTCCGGTTTAATGAGGCATGGCATGGCAAAGTGCACAAACAACCCTATAAATTAAGTGGAGCTCAATATGCAACGGAGTTGCATATTGAAGAAAACACCACATGACTTATTTAGTTCTCTCTCGTTTATGTACCCAACAAGATTAAATGTTGTTAGCATGGCAAGAGGGTGAAGCAAATGAAAACTACCTATCTAGTCAAGTTCAAATGAGGCCAGAAGCAACAAGCAACAAGTCCGGAAAAACCTCATGTGCATATTTTACGGTTTGGTACTGTTCTGCCCTAAAACACAATTTTAGATTTATTAAACATGCAAAGTAAAGCCACCATGTTAAACTAGGCATTTTTCTACCCCATTTACATATAAAGATTATTTAAAACTGAGCTACGGTTATTTAGTTATGAAATAAATCATTTTAGCATGGCATAGGAGCAAATTTAAACAAACAGCATTTTAAACATTTCAAACATAGATGAAAGTAGCATATTATGAAACTAGACACAATTTTAAGCATTTTACATATATAGAACTTTTTAATCCGATGCACCGTTTGTGAGTTATTAAATGCATGAAGATGAGGGTCTTTTCTGTAAAATGGCGTTCTCTGGAATAAAAGACAAATTCGCAGGCAAGGAAAAAAATACAATCGGGCTGAAACTGCTGGCCCAGCAGTGCACAGGGGGTTTGGGTGGCTGCTCACATCGGGCTCTCGGGCCGGAAGCGAAGAAGCGGCTGGACGCAGGCTGGACCTTCGAGGTCCCACACTCGACCAGCGAGGTCAACGGGCACGGGCGGCTTCGTTCTGTCGCTCGAAGTAGAGGACATGGACAGGCGACGCGGCTGCAGCGGAGCTGATGCATGGAGCGGCGGCGCGACACTGAAGATGGCAGGGCGGCCCTAGCGCAGCTCCCGGCGACGAGGACCAGGCGAGGAGGAGCGGATCCAGGCGGAGGTGACCAGGAACTTGGCGCGCGAGCAAGGAACTTGGCGGCGGAGACTTGGGCGCAGGCAGGGTTGCGGGGCGACGCTGCTGGCGAGCTGGGGATGCCGGGACCCGAAGTAGAGGAGCGGGCGTTGCTCCGGCGGTGAGACGGCGACCCGGCGAGAACCGAGCCGAGGCAGGGGCGCGAGCATCCTCTTCTGATCGACCTGAAGCAAAGCAGCAACGGCGACAGCTTGCAGGAGGGTTCGTGGGGCTCCGGCAACAGGGAGGCGCGTCCTTGGCGAGGCAGGGGCGCGGACGAGGCGGAGACGGCCGGATCCGGGCGGCGAGGAGGCAAATGGCGACTGGACTAGGACGGCACGAGGACGACGCCGACGAGCTTGGGCGAGTTCCTGCCCGTTCCTGGGAAGGAGAGAGAGAGCCACCATGAGAGAGAGAGGGAAAATCAGGAGGGGGATTGGAGGACAGAGAGGAAGGGTCGGCGACCCGCGGGGCTCCTGCAAGGTTGGGGAGGTCCGGCGGCATGAACGTGCAGGGCGGCGGGGACAAGCTCGGTGCTCACGATCCATTCAGGATCGATCCGAGGAGGGAAGAGGAGGCACGGCCTCGATAGTGCTCGAGCAGACGGGCGGTGACGAGGCAAGGCGGTGGTGGTTGGTCGGGGATGGATTGGATCGGCTTGGTGGTTGGTTGTGTTGGAAATATACCCTAGAGGCAATAATAAAAGTATTATTATTATATTTCCTTGTTCATGATAATTGTCTTTTATTCATGCTATAACTGTATTATCCGGAAATCATAATACACGTGTGAATACATAGACCACAATATGTCCCTAGTGAGCCTCTAGTTGACTAGCTCGTTGTGATCAACAGATAGTCATGGTTTCCTGGCTATGGACATTGGATGTCGTTGATAACGGGATCACATCATTAGGAGAATGATGTGATGGACAAGACCCAATCCTAAGACTAGCACAAAAGATCGTGTAGTTCATTTGCTAGAGCTTTGCCAATGTCAAGTATCTCTTCCTTTGACCATGAGATTGTGTAACTCCTGGATACCGTAGGAGTGCTTTGGGTGTATCAAACGTCACAACGTAACTGGGTGACTATAAAGGTGCACTACAGGTATCTCCGAAAGTATCTATTGTTTTATGCGGATCGAGACTGGGATTTGTCACTCCGTGTAAACGGAGAGGTATCTCTGGGCCCACTCGGTAGGACATCATCATATGCGCAATGTGACCAAGGAGTTGATCACGGGATGATGTATTACGGAACGAGTAAAGTGACTTGCCGGTAACGAGATTGAACAAGGTATCGGTATACCGACGATCGAATCTCGGGCAAGTAAAATACCGCTAGACAAAGGGAATTGTATACGGGATCGATTGAGTCCTTGACATCATGGTTCATCCGATGAGATCATCGTGGAACATGTGGGAGCCAACATGGGTATCCAGATCCCGCTGTTGGTTATTGACCGGAGAACGTCTCGGTCATGTCTGCATGTCTCCCGAACCCGTAGGGTCTACACACTTAAGGTTCGATGACGCTAGGGTTATAAAGGAAGCTTGTATGTGGTTACCGAATGTTGTTCGGAGTCCCGGATGAGATCCCGGACGTCACGAGGAGTTCCGGAATGGTCCGGAGGTAAAGATTTATATATAGGAAGTCATGTTTCGGCCATCGGGACAAGTTTCGGGGTCATCGGTATTGTACCGGGACCACCGGAAGGGTCCCGGGGGCCCACCGGGTGGGGCCACCTGCCCCGGGGGGCCACATGGGCTGTAGGGGGTGCGCCTTGGCCTACATGGGCCAAGGGCACCAGCCCCAAGAGGCCCATGCGCCTGGGGAAACCCTAAAGGAAGAGTCCCAGCAGGGGAAGGCACCTCCTAGGTGCCTTGGGGGGGGGGGGGAGGACTCCTCCCCTGGCCGCCGCCCCCTTGGAGATTGGATCTCCTAGGGGCTGGCGCACCCCCCTTGGGATCCCTATATATAGTGGGGTAGGAGGGCCTCCCAAACATACCTTATGCCTTTGGTGCAGCCCCTCCCTCTCTCCCAAGTTCTCCTCCTCTTCTCCCATGGTGTTTGGCGAAGCCCTGCGGGATTGCCACGCCCCTCCACCACCACCACGCCGTTGTGCTGCTGTTGGATGGAGTCTTCCTCAACCTCTCCCTCTCTCCTTGCTGGATCAAGGCGTGGGAGACATCACCGGGCTGTACGTGTGTTGAACGCGGAGGTGCCGTCCGTTCGGCACTTGATCATCGGTGATCTGAATCACGACGAGTACGACTCCATCAACCCCGTTCACTTGAACGCTTCTGCTTAGCGATCTACAAGGGTATGTAGATGCACTCCCCTTTCTACTCGTTGCTGGTCTCTCCATAGATAGATCTTGGTGTTACGTAGGAAAAATTTTGAATTTCTGCTACGTTCCCCAACAGTGGTATCAGAGCTAGGTCTATTGCGTAGATTCTTTGCACGAGTAGAACACAAAGTAGTTGTGGGCGTTGATGTTGTTCAATATGCTTACCGTTACTAGTCCAATCTTGTTTCGACGGTATTGTGGGATGAAGCGGCCCGGACCAACCTTACACGTACTCTTACGTGAGACAGGTTCCACCGATTGACATGCACTTGGTGCATAAGGTGGCTAGCGGGTGCCAGTCTCTCCCACTTTAGTCGGAACGGATTCGATGAAAAGGGTCCTTATGAAGGGTAAATAGCAATTGGCATATCACATTGTGGTTTTGCGTAGGTAAGAAACGTTCTTGCTAGAACCCATAGCAGCCACGTAAAACATGCAACAACAATTAGAGGACGTCTAACTTGTTTTTGCAGGGTATGCTATGTGATGTGATATGGCCAGAAGAATGTGATGAATGATATGTGATGTATGAGATTGATCATGTTCTTGTAATAGGAATCACGACTTGCATGTCGATGAGTATGACAACCGGCAGGAGCCATAGGAGTTGTCTTTATTTTTTGTATGACCTGCGTGTCATTGAAGAACGCCATGTAACTTACTTTACTTTATTGCTAAACGCGTTAGCCATAGAAGTAGAAGTAGTCGTTGGCGTGACAACTTCATGAAGACACGATGATGGAGATCATGATGATGGAGATCATGGTGTCATGCCGGTGACAAGATGATCATGGAGCCCCGAAGATGGAGATCAATGGAGCTATATGATATTGGCCATATCATGTCACAACTATATAATTGCATGTGATGTTTATTATGTTTATGCATCTTGTTTACTTAGGACGACGGTAGTAAATAAGATGATCCCTTACAAAATTTCAAGAAGTGTTCTCCCCTAACTGTGCACCGTTGCTACAGTTCGTCGCTTCTAAGCACCACGTGATGATCGGGTGTGATGGATTCTTACGTTCACATACAACGGGTGTAAGACAGTTTTACACAGCGGAAACACTTAGGGTTAACTTGACGAGCCTAGCATGTGCAGACATGGCCTCGGAACACGGAGACCGAAAGGTCGAGCATGAGTCGTATAGCAGATACGATCAACATGAAGATGTTCACCGATGATGACTAGTCCGTCTCACGTGATGATCGGACACGGCCTAGTTTGACTCGGATCATGTGATCACTTAGATGACCAGAGGGATGTCTATCTGAGTGGGAGTTTATAAGATGAACTTAATTATCCTGAACATAGTCAAAAGACCCTTTGCAAATTATGTCGTAGCTCGCGCTATAGTTCTACTGTTTAGATATGTTCCTAGAGAAAATTATAGTTGAAAGTTGATAGTAGCGATTATGCGATCAGTAGAAAGCTTATGTCCTTAATGCACCGCTCAGTATGTTGAACCCCAACGTCGTTTGTCGATGTTGCGAACATCAGACATACACGTTTTGATAACTACGTGATAGTTCAGTTAAATGGTTTAAGTAGAGGCACCAAAGACGTTTTCGAAACGTCATGGAACATATGAGATGTTTCGAGGGCTGAAATTAGGATTTCAGGCTCGTGCCCACGTCAAGAGGTATGAGACCTCCGACGATTTTCTTAGCCTGCAAACTAAGGGAGAAAAGCTCAATCGTTGAGCTTGTGCTCAGATTGTCTGAGTGCAACAATCACTTGAATCAAGTGGGAGTTGATCTTCCAGATGAGATAGTGATGTTTCCCCAAAGTCATTGCCACCGAGCTGCTAGAGCTTCGTGATGAACTATAACATATCAGGGATAAATAAGATGATCCTTGAAGTATTCACGATGTTTGACACCGCGAAAGTAGAAATCAAGAAGGAGCATCAATTGTTGATGGTTGGTGAAACCACTAGTTTCAAGAAGGGCAAGGGAACAAAGGGATACTTCATGAAACGGCAATTCAGCTGCTGCTTAAGTGAAGAAACCCAAGGTTGAACCCAAACCCGAGACTAAGTGCTTCTGTAATAAGGGGAACAACCACTGGAGCAGCATTACCCTAGATACTTGGTAGATGAGAAGGCTGGCAAGGTCGATAGAAGTATATTGGATATACATTATGTTAATGTGTACTTTACTAGTACTCCTAGTAGCACCAGGGTATTAGATACCGGTTCGGTTGCTAAGTGTTAGTAACTCGAAATAAAAGCTACGAAATAAAACGGAGACTAGCTAAAGGTGAGCTGACGATATTTGTTGGAAGTGTTTCCAAGTTTGATGTGATCTAACATCGCACGCTCCCTCTACCATCAAGATTAGTAATAAACCTGAATGAGTGCTCTTGCACCTAAAATGAATGGTTTATTGAATCTCGGTCGTAGTGATACACATTTTCATGCCAAAAGATATAAGATAGTAATGATAGTACCACTTACTTGTGGCACTGCCATGTAAGTCATAATGGTATAAAACGCATGAAGAAGCTCCATGTTGATGGATCTTTGGACTCACTCGTTTTTGAAAAGTTTGAGACATGCGAACCATGTCTATTGGTGTATATGCATGAAGAAACTCCATGCAAATGGATCGTTCGGACTCACTTGATTTTGAATCACTTGAGATATGCAAATCATACCACATGGGCAAGATGACTGAAAAGCCTTATTTTCAGTAAGATTGAACAAGATAGCAACTCGTTGGAAGTAACACATTTTGATGTGTGCAGTCCAATGAGTGCTGAGGCATGCAGTGAATATCGTTATGTTCTTACTTCACGGATGATTTGAGTAGATGTTGAGAATATTTACTTGATGAAACACAAGTCTGAATTATTGAATGGTTCAAGTAATTTCAGAGTGAAGTTTAAGATCTTCGTGACAAGATGATAGAATGTCTATGATATGATCATAGAGATGAATATCTGAGTTACGAGTTTTGGCACACAATTAAGACATTGTGGAAAATGTTTCACAATTAATACCGCCTGGAACACCATAGTGTGATGGTGTGTCCGAACATCATAGTTGCACCCTATTGGATATGGTGCGTACCATGATGTCTCTTATCAAATTACCACTATCGTTCATGGGTTAGGCATTAGAGACAACCACATTCACTTTAAATAGGGCACCACGTAATTCCGATGAGATGACACCGTATGAATTATGGTTTAGAGAAACCTAAGTTGTCATTTCTTAAAAGTTTGGGGCTGCGACGCTTATATGAAAAAGTTTCAGGTTGATAAGCTCGAACCCAAAGCGGACAAAATGCATCTTCATAGGAAACCCAAAACAGTTGGGTATACCTCCTAATTCAGATCTGAAAGCAATATGAATTGTTTCTAGAATCGGGTCCTTTCTCGAGGAAAGGTTTCTCTCGAAAGAGTTGAGTGGGAGGATGGTGGAGACTTGATGAGGTTATTGAACCATCACTTCAACCAGTGTGTAGCAGGGCACAGGAAGTTGTTCCCGTGGCACCTACACCAATTGAAGTGGAAGCTTATGATATTGATCATGAAACTTCGGATCAAGTCACTACCAAACCTCGTAGGACGACAAGGACACGTACTACTTCGGAGTGGTAAGGTGATCCTGTCTTGAAAGTCATGTTGCTGGACAACAATGAACCTACGAGCTATGGAGAAGCGATGGTGGGCCCGAATTCTGACAAATGGTTAGAAGCCATGAAATCCGAGATAGTATCCATATATCAGAACAAAGCATGGACTTTGATGGACTTGCCCGATGATCGGCAATCCATTGAGATAAATGGATCTTTTAAGAAGAAGACGGACGTGGATGGTAATGTCACCATCTATGAAGCTCGACTTGTGGCGAAGTTTTTCGACAAGTTCAAGGAGTTGACTACGATGAGATTTTCTCACTCGTAGCGATGCTTAAAGTCCGTCGGAATCATGTTAGCATTAGCTGCATTTATGAAATCTGGCAGATGGACGTCAAGACAAGTTTCCTTACTAGTTTTCGTAAGGAAAGGTTGTATGCAATACAATCAGAAAAGTTTTTTCGATCCTAAGGATGCTAAAAGGTATGCTAGCTCCAGCGATCCTTTTAAAGACTGGAGTAAGCATCTCGGAGTTGGAATGTACGCTTTGATGAGATGATCAAAGATTTTGGATTTATACAAAGTTTATAAGAAACTTGTATTTCCAAAGAAGTGAGTGGGAGCACTATAGAATTTCTGATAAGTATATGTTGTTGACATATTGTTGTGGATCAGAAATGACGTAGAATTTCTAGAAAGCATATAGGGTTATTTGGAAAGTGTTTTTCAATAGAAAACCTGGATTAAGCTACTTGAACATTGAGCATCAAGATCTATAAGGATAGATCAAAACGCTTAATAGTACTTTCAAATGAGCACATACCTTGACATGATCTTGAAGGTGTTCAAGATGGACCAGTCAAAGAAGGAGTTCTTGCCTGAGTTGTAAGGTACGAAGTTAAGACTTAAAGCTCGACCACGGCAGAATAGAGAGAAAGGACGAAGGTCGTCCCCTATGCTTAAAACATAGGCTCTTCAGTATGCTATGTTGTGTACCGCACCTGAAGTGTGCCTTGCCATGAGTCAGTCAAGGGGTACAAGAGTGATCCAAGAATGGCTCACAGGACAGCGGTCAAAGTTATCCTTAGTAACTAGTGGACTAAGGAATTTTCTCGATTATGGAGGTGGTAAAAGAGTTTGTCGTAAAAGGTTACGACGATGCAAGCTTGACACCTATCCGGATAGCTCTGAGTAGAGAGACCGGATACATATAATGGAGCAATAATTTAGGATAGCTCCAAGTAGAACAGTTGTTTGGAATAGTTCCAAATAGAGCGTGGTAGCTGCATCTAGGAGATGACATAGAGATTTGTAAAGCACACATGGATCTGAAAGGTTCAGACCTGTTGACTAAAACCTCTCTCACAAGCAACATGATCAAACATAAAACTCATTGAGTGTTAATCACATAGTGATGTGAACTAGACTACTGACTCTAGTAAACTCTTGGGTATTAGTCACATGGCGATGTGACCTGTGAGTGTTAATCACATGGCGATGTGAACTAGATTATTGACTCTAGTGCAAGTGGGAGACTGTTGGAAATATGCCCTAGAGGCAATAATAAAAGTATTATTATTATATTTCCTTGTTCATGATAATTGTCTTTTATTCATGCTATAACTGTATTATCCGGAAATCATAATACACGTGTGAATACATAGACCACAATATGTCCCTAGTGAGCCTCTAGTTGACTAGCTCGTTGTGATCAACAGATAGTCATGGTTTCCTGGCTATGGACATTGGATGTCGTTGATAACAGGATCACATCATTAGGAGAATGATGTGATGGACAAGACCCAATCCTAAGACTAGCACAAAAGATCGTGTAGTTCATTTGCTAGAGCTTTGCCAATGTCAAGTATCTCTTCCTTTGACCATGAGATCGTGTAACTCCTGGATACCGTAGGAGTGCTTTGGGTGTATCAAACGTCACAACGTAACTGGGTGACTATAAAGGTGCACTACAGGTATCTCCGAAAGTATCTATTGTTTTATGCGGATCGAGACTGGGATTTGTCACTCCGTGTAAACGGAGAGGTATCTCTGGGCCCACTCGGTAGGACATCATCATATGCGCAATGTGACCAAGGAGTTGATCACGGGATGATGTATTACGGAACGAGTAAAGTGACTTGCCGGTAACGAGATTGAACAAGGTATCGGTATACCGACGATCGAATCTCGGGCAAGTAAAATACCGCTAGACAAAGGGAATTGTATACGGGATCGATTGAGTCCTTGACATCGTGGTTCATCCGATGAGATCATCGTGGAACATGTGGGAGCCAACATGGGTATCCAGATCCCGCTGTTGGTTATTGACCGGAGAACGTCTCGGTCATGTCTGCATGTCTCCCAAACCGTAGGGTCTACACACTTAAGGTTCGATGACGCTAGGGTTATAAAGGAAGCTTGTATGTGGTTACCGAATGTTGTTCGGAGTCCCGGATGAGATCCCGGACGTCACGAGGAGTTCCGGAATGGTCCGGAGGTAAAGATTTATATATAGGAAGTCCTGTTTCGGCCATCGGGACAAGTTTCGGGGTCATCGGTATTGTACCGGGACCACCGGAAGGGTCCCGGGGGCCCACCGGGTGGGGCCACCTGCCCCGGGGGGCCACATGGGATGTAGGGGGTGCGCCTTGGCCTACATGGGCCAAGGGCACCAGCCCCAAGAGGCCCATGCGCCTGGGGAAACCCTAAAGGAAGAGTCCCAGCAGGGGAAGGCACCTCCTAGGTGCCTTGGGGGGGAGGACTCCTCCCCTGGCCGCCGCCCCCTTGGAGATTGGATCTCCTAGGGGCTGGCGCACCCCCCCTTGGGATCCCTATATATAGTGGGGTAGGAGGGCCTCCCAAACATACCTTATGCCTTTGGTGCAGCCCCTCCCTCTCTCCCAAGTTCTCCTCCTCTTCTCCCATGGTGTTTGGCGAAGCCCTGCGGGATTGCCACGCCCCTCCACCACCACCACGCCGTTGTGCTGCTGTTGGATGGAGTCTTCCTCAACCTCTCCCTCTCTCCTTGCTGGATCAAGGCGTGGGAGACGTCACCGGGCTGTACGTGTGTTGAACGCGGAGGTGCCGTCCGTTCGGCACTTGATCATCGGTGATCTGAATCACGACGAGTACGACTCCATCAACCCCGTTCACTTGAACGCTTCCGCTTAGCGATCTACAAGGGTATGTAGATGCACTCCCCTTTCTACTCGTTGCTGGTCTCTCCATAGATAGATCTTGGTGTTACGTAGGAAAATTTTTGAATTTCTGCTACGTTCCCCAACAGGTTGGGCACTGAAAACAAAGAGAGTGGCGGCAGGGATGGATTGGATCGATGGAAGGATGGGACAGGATCCCTAATTCCTAGGGTTGCCCATTATATACGCAACTGGGTTAGGTTAGGGGCTAACGGAACCCTCCGATCGTAAATGGACGACCGAGAATAACAGGTTAGAGGAGTCCAAATAAGAAAACGGTGACGTTTTGTAGATGTTTGGGGATGATCCGGACACAACGGAAACGACTGTCCGGGTCGGGTTCAGGACAACTTCCGGACACGCGCGAGGGGTCGAAGCACTGTGCAAAGAAGGGTAGGCATGGGCCTAGGTGGATTGTGGAGAGTGGGTTGGGCTGAGAGAAGAGGGGAGAGAGGGCCCGGCATCTGTTTCCGGAGACCGAAAACGTCCGACGTTAGACCGACTATATTGTCGCTATAGTTAAACGTTGGGGCGTCAAACGGACTCAGAATGCGATGAAACCTGACAGGCGGTCTATCTACACTATAATAAGACCACACGCCAACTTTCATCCCGTTCCGAGAACATTTTCCGGCCACTTATAAAATACTATTTCGGACATGCCGCGGACGCGTGCAAGTGTGGTTGGGCTCAAAATGGACGACGGAGAGAACTCGGAGAACCTGGACGAATGCAAGTTTAAAAACATGATGATGCAATGCACATGATGACATGATAAGATGCAACATGCAAGCAAATGACATGACAACGACAACGAATAACTGGAAGACACCTGGCACATCGGTCTCGGGGCGTTACAACACTCCACCACTACGAGAGGATCTCGTCCCGAGATCTAGAATGGCACCGGAGGGAAAACGAAAAGAAAGAGAAGAGGTAAAACTAAGTTGCTTCTTTGACAAACGAGTGAAACCACGAACCTTGAAGAGGTTAAGCCATTTCGAGAAAAGAATACAACGGAGATGAACAAAGTTGAAAGCACTCCGTTAAGAAAGAGGAACAAGGAAGAACAAATTCGAACAGCACTCCGGTTGAGAAGGGATGCAAGACTTGATAAGGCAAAAAGAGCTTGAGGAAAAAGGACACAACACTCCGGTTAAATGGATAAACCAAGAAAAGAACATGATCCTAACAAAATGAAAAGATGGGTTGAAGAGAGCAACATCACAATGCCTCCGGAACGAAAGAATAGAAGATAGGTAATTGAGAGAAAAGAATGGAGAAGAAAATGCCAAGTTCTGTCACAAAAGAGCTTGACAAGGCATCTTTTAGGAGAAGGGTCGAACGGAATTGTTGGAAAACCAACAACGAAAAGAGTAAGCTGGTAGTGGGCTTATGAAAAAAAACTTCTCAAAACTATGAGGTGAAATTTTCCCACTAACGGAACAATAGATTGACTTGATATCAAGGAGACGATAAACTTACTCACCGGAAGGATAAAAGAACTTGGGTCCTTTATAAGCACCATAGATAGCAACAATCCTTAGGGAAAGTTTTAGGTGAAATATAACCCAAGATAATTCCAACAAAGAGGTTGATGGATTTAAAATATCTCATTCTTAACAACATTCGAATCATGAAACATGAACTCAGATTATGAATAACGACACAATACCATCTCCAATGATACGGAAGAGAGAATTGCACTCCGGATTGCAAGATGAAGAATGCTTGAGCTCCTTAGAAAAGAATCTCGATGAACGCTTCGAGAAGGAATTAAATCATTGATGAACCATCATGTAGAACCTTCATGAAGAACTCCGGTAACAAAAGGATGATCAAACAAAAGGAAAAAGAAGTTGAAAACACAAGGTGAAACCTTGTAATGTTTTAGATGGATCTCCGTGGTGATATAATTGTGAGAGCTTGGAACTCCGAAAAGAAAAGATGAAACAAGTGAAACCGAGAATTTGAAGAACCTCCGGAATAGGGAATTAATCACTTGGATGAACAAGAATAAGAATTATGCTATGCTTGTCCTTCACCAATTAAATTGATGATATACCATGGATTTGGCACACTACTTATTCTCGTAGAAAGGATTAAGATAGATATGGAGCAAACTTGAGAAGGTCTTCAACAAGTCACCGGTGGGATTGAGAAGAACGAATTAATATATACGATAACGACTGACAAGAACTCTTGCACGAACCACTGTTAGGATTGACAACGAATAAATAGATATGATAGCAAGGAAGAAAAATCCTGAATAGCCACCGTAAGAATTGGAAATTAACGAAGTAAAGGGATGAATCACCGGTAAGAATTAGCAAATGAACGAAGATGCTTGAGGGAATTTAGATGCAAGTGAGCGAAAAGATCACGAGCTGATTAGAGGATATTTAAACGATGCACCGGTAAGATTTGGAGAAACGAGAACTGAAAGCTGGGAATGAATAATCTTGAATTGATGGACTCCGGATAACCAAACTGAGAAGACTCCTGAATTCTCCGGAAGGGTGAAAAGAATTGTCACAATCAAAACAATTATGAGAGGATGACATCAAGCTAGAACCATGAATCTCTGAGAGAGCGGACAAGATATGGAGGAAAATTCTTCTTCGGTCTTCAAATGCCGAGAATGACAATGAGAAACACCACCATGAATCGTTTAGGCACTCCGGAAGAATCAAAAGCGAAGAGATTGAGCCAACACTGAAAAGAGTTGGAAAGATCTTGGAGAAAGACATTTGACTGATGATAAATCATTCTTACATCAAACTTCAAAAAGAATTTAGGATAGCTCCGGGAAAATAAGAAGAGTCAGGTAAGATCCTGGGAAAAGACATGTGGGTTAGGGCCCACTGAAAAGATACACCGTTGAACGATTGCTTGGAAGAGAGATTTGTACCGGTTAAATAAAATGACTTGAATGAGATAACAACCTCGAAATAACTTGAATGGATCGAGAATGTAACCGTGAGTCTTCTGAGATATCTTCAGCACTCCGGAACAATTGAATAACGAGAAGTGAATGATAAAGAGGTGCACCGGCATGAGAAGGTATTTGAAACGAGGAAAAGGGATATGAGATCAACACTGAAAACTTGATTTGAATCCACCGGAGAAGAAAACGAGTGAAGAGTGACGAACTTAAAGCTCCGTTAGAATCTTCATGAGAATCACCGGGAAAGAACATGAAGGAAAAGAATGGAGAGACTTCACATGAATAAAAAGATACTTGATTAAGAAATCTGGGTCCTTGAAGAAACAAGGGTGGGAGGGTGGGAAAACACCATTGAGAATGAAACAAACACCGTTGAGATGAAATGATAATTGATCTTGCTGATGTAGAAATGATCGGATCCACTTGAAGAGAAACACGCCGGTGAAAAGGATAGATAAGACAATCTTGATGATCAAGA
The DNA here is from genome assembly GCF_002162155.2 of Triticum dicoccoides. Taxonomy (NCBI): domain Eukaryota; kingdom Viridiplantae; phylum Streptophyta; class Magnoliopsida; order Poales; family Poaceae; genus Triticum; species Triticum dicoccoides. The sequence continues at coordinate 701,084,066 of NC_041392.1, read as the reverse complement.
AGGATTGGTATCCACATCGGAGTATGAGAACACCATTTGGGGAAGGTATGGAATCAACACTTGACATCGAAGCAACTCGAATACCACAACTCAAAACAAAAACAAAGGATTGGCTTGCAGAATAAGCCAGAGCAAACATATGATAGAGATTTCGTCCGAAGTTTTCGTGGTGGGGCCTACACGGGCTCGATCGTACAGCACCATCATGTACAAGGCAGTGCACATGACATACGAAGCGTCCCCGAGTCAGCATAGCCAAGGACTCTTTAAGACACAACGAGACCACTGTAAAACCGATCGTGAATAGGCGGACCACTAGACGTCGAACCCCAATTTTCACATCATACATCTGTCAGAAAGAAATCCTAAGATCTACTTGAATTCCCACTTATAAACTCCCAAAATTTTCCCAGTTATGCAATCAGGTGTTGGGGATACAGGGGAAGCATAATATCTCACCCAAAACTAACAACTCCTACATCCAGCTGTATCCATCCTTCAACACATAACCAAGAAACCTTCGGAAATCATCCACCTCAACCTTCGAAAAGCATCTGTTATACGAGTTATGGCAATACTCCCGAACTCCTGCCCCAGTACTGGGTGGCGTCGAGGTTATCTCACCAACAACTGCATAAAAGAGATTTTCGATGTCGGCGTACTAAACTCAGGTATTCCAGAACTGCAACGATAAAATTGTGACGACAACACCTCAGAGCTCAACTCCCCCGGACACTGCCACAACCCCTAAATACAGGAGGCACCAAGAACAATGTTCTCGTCACAAAACCATCGGAACAATTCCAAGATACCCGCGTGATCCTAAAAAAATTTAGTGAAATTTGAGAAGAGAAGAGTCAAAACTCTATGTCAGATGCCTTACCAGAGCGATGAGGAGACTAGGGAGTAAAAATAATTCCTAAGCTCTCCGATATATAATTCCTAAATGACTCAAAACATTTTTCTAGACACAACTCGGCCGCTAATAACGATCAAGCAATGGGGGCTCCTAAGGTCGGGGAATGACTCTGATTACCAACTTGCAACGCCCTCGATGCGGCTATATCTCCTACGTGTTGAAGCACGACTTAGAGGCATAACCGCATTGAAAGCAATGTCGCAAGTGAGGTAATCTTCACACAACCCATGTAATACATAAGGGAAAGAGATACATAGTTGGCTTACAATCGCCACTTCACACAATTACATGAATAAAGCATTACATCAAACAGATACAATCAAGGTCCGACTACGGAACCAAAATAAAAGAAGACTACCCCAAATGCTACAAGGTCCCCGATCGACCCCAACCGGGCACCACTACTGATCAACTAGAACGAAACAACACAAAGGACAAGATCTTCATCGAGCTCCTCCTGAGCTTGGTTGTGTCATCTGCACGGACTCATCGACGCCTGCAAGCTGGTTTTGGAAGTATCTGTGAGTCACGGGGACTCAGCAATCTCGCACCCTCGCGATCAAGACTATTTAAGCTTATAGGTAGGGTAAAAGGTAAGAGGTGGAGCTGCAGCAAGCGACTAGCATATATGGTGGCTAACATACGCAAATGAGAGCGGGAAGAGAAGGCAAAGCACGGTCGATAAAAGTATGATCAAGAAGTGATCCTAGAATAACCTATGTCAAGCATAACTCCAACACCGTGTTCACTTCCTGGACTCCGCCGGAAAGAGACCATCACGGTTACGCACGCGGTTGATGCATTTTAATTAAGGTCAACTTCAGGTTTTCTACAACCGGACATTAACAAATTCCCATCTGCCCGTAACCGCGGGCACGGCTTTCGAAAGTTCAAATCCCTGCAGGGGTGTCCCAACTTAGCCCATCACAAGCTCTCACGGTCAACGAAGGATATTCCTTCTAGCGGGAAGACCCGATCAGACTTGAAATCCCGGTTACAAGACATTTCGACAGGTAAAACAAGACCAGCAAGACCGCCCGATGCGCCGACATCCTGATAGGAGCTGCACATATCTCGTTCTCAGGGCAACACCGGATGAGTGCTCCGTACAACTAAAACCAGCCCTCAAGTTTCCCCGAGGTGGCGCTGCAAAGGACTCTAGTTCGGACCAACACTTAGACAAGCACTGGCACGGGGGGTTAAAATAAAGATGACCCTCGGGATGCGCGAAAAAGGCTAGGTGGCGAATGGTGAAACCAAGGTTGGGCCTTGCTGGAGGAGTTTTATTCAAGGCAAACTGTCAAGGGGTTCCCATTATTACCCAACCGCGTAAGGAAAGCAAAATCCGGGAACATAACACCGATATGACGAAAACTAGGGCGGCAAGAGTGGAACAAAACACCAAGCATAAGGCCGAGCCTTCCACCCTTTACCAAGTATATAGATGCATTAATTAAATAAGAGATATTGTGATATCCCAACAAGTAAACATGTTCCAACAAGGAACAACATCTCCATGTTCCAACAAGGAACAAACTTCAATCTTCACCTGCAACTAACAACGCTATAAGAGGGGCTGAGCAAAGTGGTAACATAGCCAAACAACGGTTTGCTAGGACAAGGTGGGTTAGAGGCTTGGTTCAACAATATGGGAGGCATGATAAGCAAGTGGTAGGTACCGCAGCATAGGCGTAGCAAAAGAGCGAGCATCTAGCAAGCAAAGATAGAAGTGATTTCAAGGGTGTGGTCATCTTGCCTGAGATCCCGCAAGGAAGAAGAACGAGTCCATGAAGAAGACAAACAGACGTAGTCGAACGGGTCCTCACAAACACGACGTTATCGGAACCAACCCGAAGAAGCAACACCGGAAAGAAGCACACAACATAGTAAACAACCACCACATGAGCATGGCATGATGCGCAAACAAGTATGATGCATGTCCGGTTTAATGAGGCATGACATGGCAAAGTGCACAAACAACCCTACAAATTAAGTGGAGCTCAATATGCAACGGAGTTGCATATTAAAGAAAACACCACATGACTTATTTAGTTCTCTCTCATTTATGTACCCAACAAGATTAAATGTTTTTAGCATGGCAAGAGGGTGAAGCAAATGAAAACTACCTATCTAGTCAAGTTTAAATGAGGCCGGAAGCAACAAGCAACAAGTTCGGAAAAACCTCATGTGCATATTTTACGGTTTGGTACTGTTCTGCCCTAAAACACAATTTTAGAATTATTAAACATGAAAAGTAAAGCCACCATGTTAAACTAGGTATTTTTCTACCCCATTTACATATAAAGATTATTTAAAACCGAGCTACGGTTATTTAGTTATGAAATAAATCATTTTAGCATGGCATAGGAGCAAATTTAAACAAACAGCATTTTAAACATTTCAAACATAGATGAAAGTAGCATATTATGAAACTAGACACAATTTTAAGCATTTTACATATATAGAACCTTTTAATCCGATGCACCGTTTGTGAGTTATTAAATGCATGAAGATGAGGGTCTTTTCTGTAAAACGGCGTTCTCTGGAATAAAAGACAAATTCGTAGGCAAGGAAAAAAACACAATCGGGCTGAAACTGCTGGCCCAACAGTGCACAGGGGGTTTGGGTGGCTGCTCACATCGGGCTCTCGGGCCGGAAGCGAAGAAGCGGCTGGACGCAGGCTGGACCTTCGAGGTCCCACGCTCGACCAGCGAGGTCAACGGGCACGGGCGGCTTCGTTCTGTCGCTCGAAGCAGAGGACATGGACAGGCGACGCGGCTGCAGCGGAGCTGATGCACGGAGCGGCGGCGCAACACTGAAGATGGCAGGGCGGCCCTAGCGCAGCTCCCGGCGACGAGGACCAGGCGAGGAGGAGCGGATCCAGGCGGAGGTGACCAGGAACTTGGCGCGCGAGCAAGGAACTTGGCGCGCGAGCAAGGAACTTGGCAGCGGAGACTTGGGCGCAGGCAGGGCTGCGGGGCGACGCTGCTGGCGAGCTGGGGACGCCGGGACCCGAAGTAGAGGAGCGGGCGCTGCTCCGGCGGTGAGACGGCGACCCGGCGAGAACCGAGGCGAGGCAGGGGCGCGAGCGTCCTCTTCTGATCGACCTGAAGCAAAGCAGCAACGGCGACAGCTTGCAGGAGGGTTCGTGGGGCTCTGGCAACAGGGAGGCGCGTCCTTGGCGAGGCAGGGGCGCGGACGACACGGAGACGGCCGGATCCGGGCGGCGAGGAGGCAAACGGCGACTGGACTAGCACTACAAGAAATATGTCAACTTGTGACCTTGACTATTGGTCACTGAAAGGTCATTATTTTTCATTTGCGATCTTTTTGTGACCAAAAACAGATGGTCAAAAATTGGCAGTCGTAAATTGAAATTAACGACTTTCTCTATGAGAAGGTCATAGACGTTTACGACCAAAATATATCTACTATTTTGTTTTGGTCACTAGCAGCCTCCCCAGGCCACGTAGGCATCCGACGTGGCAAAATTGCGACCAATTGAGAAGGTCATTGATAAGATTCAGCCTGGTCCGACTGGGTGTTTTACATGGGCCAGGCCCAACAATTCGGCCTTTTTATATTATTTTTCCATCAAGTTTTGATCGGCTTCATGGGCCAAGCCCATTATTGCAACCTTTTTATTTCCAATGTCATGATTCTTTCTTGGACCATTCCTTTTTTTGTTGGCATCTATTTCTCAATTGGGCCTCAGCCTTATTACAGTCCATTTCCTTAGTTTTTAGTTTTTTCCTGTAAATATTATTTGGAAAATCGCCTTTTTATATGCCAAATACTATTAGGTCCCACTTGTCAGGTTCTAATTAAAGACAGCCAATGTTTCAATTTCCACACAATTATTTCAGTCAAAACAGCAAACAAATGAGAATTATCAAACCACATGCCAATATTGGCTAATAGCACAATCTTTACATAATTCATTTCACCATTACATGTGATACCATCACAACATATAAACCTACTACAAATACACTCCAGTCTTCTTCACTTTCAAGCTGGAGCTCTTTACATGAGAGGAAACACCATTTCTGGATATGTCCGTACAGGCTGAACAAAGGCATCTAACAATTAACCAGAAGAGTTAGAAACAAAATAAAAACAAATATAGAAAGCAGCTAGGGACTAAATTATGAACCATCTCTACATGTAACATGTAACCATAATAACCACAAGGACTAGCTGTTGCATGAATACCAAAACTTCCAGAAATGGTTGTTCAGAATACAAGAAGGCATAGTTGTTGCATGTATACCAAAACTCCCAGAATGGTTCTAGATGTTGAACGCAGAAAACGATTTAATCTTTGATGGTTCATTGAGCACGACACGAACGATTTAAGATAACAAGACATATGTTCTACACTAATTTTACACAAATCATTATCAATTACAATTTACAACAGACTTAAAACAAAACACCATAGCTTCTGCATCACATAGGGAATCAACACAATGGCATCATGGCCCATCGACCAAAGAACAAAAGAAAATAATGGGATAGACCGGAGACTTATCTAGTCAGAGAAGATAGCGTTGATGTAGTTGCAGCACAGCTACCTCAAGACTGTGAATGTGGTGCCATGGTCGGGGTTGATGCGCTCGAGCAAGGTAAGATTCATGGCCTCGTCGGGTCTGCGAGAATAAGAAAAGTATTAGCTATATTGCCCAGTAGGACTAGCTAGCATCCAGAGCATGCATTGACTGGACACATATTCCCTTTAACAAAATGACAAGAGTCCAAACCCCACCGCGAAGGGCCCAGGTACAAACTGTCAATATAGGTAGCATCAATTAAAAGACTATAATGATAGCGGCCCATCCAAACAGCAGACAATGTAGGAAAAAGGAGGGTCTGAGGAGAACAATAGACTAATCCAGAAGCAGAATTTGGCACCTACACAACCTAACTAATAATGCTTGCAAGAACAACCAGACAATGATGGATAAGGACATATAATCTGCAGATATCCAATAATCCAATCACAGGCATTCACAAACAGTACATGTCACACTCCCATGACATATGGTTTTGTTACCACAGGGTTTCCTCATAAACTATTCTCTACAAGACAGGGACATTTGCAGCAACAACAAAAGCAAATTCGTGTTTACCTTGCGTCAAAGTCTATGGGGAGCTCAATCAGAGGTCCAACAGAAGCCCCATCCAGGAGGGCTCACATAGATCTTTATGCTGTATCAGAATTAACACATATTTTAGATGACAGAAATAGAATCCTGAACACACCAGTAATAATCGACTTCTGACTAGCAACGGCAAACAGATTCAGGCACAAGCAATTTTATAGCAGGATGAAAAATCTATGTGCAGAATTCATGAATGAAATTATAGTAGTAGCACAAAGGACCCTCACAGACATTTGTAATAGTACGCAAAGGTAAATAGAGTTCCCAGCAGACAATGTATTCCAGTTATTAAACAAATTCTCACCAAGATAATCAGTACAATGGTGAACCAAACACTGTAATAATCCAAAGCCGATACTAATAAGCAGCAGGAACCTCCCTACTTTTGTGATATATAACTAATATCAGACCAATTTTGTACCAAGTTGTACATAATCAGTGACGTACAGCATGGGAATGTCCAACAGTCAGTTGTTAAAAATGTTCAACAACCTTTTAGTTAACTATAAGAGGGCTTGTAGGCTTTCCAAACTATTAATTGACAGAACCCAAAATTGTATAACGAGATCACATTTTTATTATATGACAAAAAGTTAACTAAAGCCAACAAAACAGTAAGGATCAGTGAAATATTAACGTTGACACGTTTACATATTGTGGATGTGGACATCGACATCATCAAGGAGCAGGGGTTAATAATGGACAGGTTTAATCTAGACATCTACTAGTTAAATCAACTTGATTAGCGTCCGAGCTCTATACTGTTTACCACTCACTCAGACTCAGCGGCACCTACTTACCAGTCCTAAATTGACAAGAGAATGCAGTTGGATTTGCTGTGGAGCATGTGTGTGTAATACGTACTAGCAACGAAATGAAGTGTCGATTGGAAAATTCCCCGTCGACGGGTGAGAGCTGAGAGGATGATTTTGCATGGGAGGGAGTGGAGTGGTGAAAAGTGTACAGTGTTGCTCATATTTCTGGCTTTGGCATAGAAGAACACAAACTGAATAAAAATGACTTAGTTCGCCCACTTGAATAAGAATAGCAAGTCATGAAACTACTAGCGCCAACCCACAGATAATGTGTATAGAAATGGTAGCTAGAAACTGACCCAGTACCACGTGAATGATATTTATAGATGATTCATGAAACGAATATGCCCCCCCTGAATAGTTATTAACAGGACTTAAAAGTGTATAAGAATTCACCTTCTATTACTCCCTCCGTCCCATAATTTAAGAATTTTTTGCAAGCAATGTTAGCTTGCACAAACGTCTTATATTGTGGGATGGAGGGAGTATTTGACAAGAAGGTAACTAACGCCAACAGAGCAACAAGGACCAGTGCAATATTAACATTGACACATTTTATATCCCGTGGAGGTAGACACCATCAAGAAATAGGGGTTAGTTAATAATGGACAGGTTTCAACTAGTTAAATCAGCGTCCGAACTATATACTGGGTTCCACTTGGACGATGTTGGCGCCAGCCGGCGGCGCTTGGTCCAGCAGGGGCAGCAGCAAAACAGGCAGAGGCACCAGCTGCTGGCATAGGTGGCGAGGATGACCTGGTTGATGAACACCAGGAACACCCCCAGGATGCCGAGACCCGTCGCCGACGGGCTCCGGTACACGCAGTTCATCCCGTTGTACTGCACGGACTAACATATACTCAGTTAGCACAGATCTATCGAATTGATGAAAAGAGAATTGTGATGTTCAATCTTGGATCCATGCCTTGGAGCTGTAGTTGTTGGCGACGAAGCCGAGGGTGACCGCGACGGAGCCCAGAAAGCCCAGGACCATGCACACCAGCACCGCATCTTTCTCCATGTTGCCCGTTCTCCTTTTTCTTCTGGATGAACTATCAGCAGTTAGAATCACATTGGACTGTTTTACACAGATGTATAAAAACAGGGTCTTATAAATGTGCAGAAGTTCTTACAAATGCTTGTCATGTACAGGGCACAAAATTTGTATTCCGAAAACTTGTTGACTGAATCGTTCCTTGACGGCCTCGCGCATTGAACTATAGAAGTCAAGCTTTGCCGAGCTCTATTTCTACTTTTGTACATAATTTTTCGGCATTTGTATAGACACCTTATTCCATCAGTTAAGTGACTCACCGAACACTTGCTTGTCCCCCTAACAGGACATAACTGAAATTTCCATGTCCCCCTAACAGGACATAACTGAAAGAGTCCTTGCAAGATTAATGTCCACAGCATGGTGAAAGCCAGGCAAAACTACCATACGCCTAGTGATTACCTTAACAAGAAGTCATATAGCAACAAGTAAAACACAGATGAACCCCTGAACATCAAACAATCTTCAGATGTTGTTGTTCTATACACCCAACCTACAACAATTGCGGCTACACCCAAACTACAGCAGCAGTTCTACCAGATGGAGTCAGTTGTCTCATCTACAGAAGCTCACCAAGAGCGAAGTTGAGGAGGGCTGGGGAAGGAGCAGCTGGATGCAGGTCGGGGACGTTGTCGAGGAAGGACGCTGGCAGAAGGAGCAGCACAACCGGCCTTGAGGTCCAGCGCGTCGACGGCCTGCCTGGCGTCGGGTGCCCTTGCGGAGATGCCAGAGGAGGAGGCTGGTGAAGCAGCAACGACCGGGATCGACTTCTAGGGTGGAGTACAACAAACATGGTCGCCCCCTCCTCCGAGGAGACGATGGACCCCTCCCTATAGCGCGAGGTGGACGGGGGCCGTCCGAGGATCTAGCTGGACGGAGCGGCGTGCACCGAAGCACGCGCGCGCCGGCGAGCCAGCCGGCCGCGACGCCAAGGCTGCAGGGCGGCGGTGCATCTGTCGGCAGTGAGGTTTGGCAGTGAGGTTCGGCAGTGCCCTGGATCTGCTGCGGGAGGTGCGGAACGATGGGCTGCGCGCGGATCTGGCGTCGTCGGGCTCGGATGAATGGGCGGCGAGATAGGAGGAGAGGAGGGATGATGGGCGGCACGCGCTCGGAAGGAGTGGTGCTGGTGGCGGCGCGAGGGAGAGGTGGCGGCGGCGATCTGGAAGGGGAGG
>NC_041392.1:701065474-701074495 GCF_002162155.2 Triticum dicoccoides | reverse complement strand
GAAGGGGAGGAGCTGGAGGTGGCGGCGCGAGGGAGAGGTGACTCTCGCGCTCTCTCTCTCTCTCTCTCCGCGCGTGGGTGGGTGGGTGGGTGGGTGGATGGATGGATGAGGGATGAAAAGATGGATGGATGGATGTGTGCCATGTCATCGATCCATGGCACATATGTTTCCACCAATGATGATTAAGCTTATGCAATTGTTTTTTTTCTTTTGTTTCTCTTACATATTTTCTCACCAATGTAAATAACCTATCCAATATTAGTTGCAAAAGGGCACCACTTCAATTTTCAAAAACATTATACCATATTGACTAACTCGGGGAGGTTTCGTTGCAACTCCGGCGACCCCTGACAATATTACATCACAACACTGGTGGCCCGACAATGCTTCATTGCAACTCCGTCGGTCCCGACAATGTTGGATCACAGCACCGGCAGTCCGCGGTGATGCTATGTTGCATCACCGTTGACTATTGCAGCACCACCTTCTGCTGCAACCCCCAGCGGCCTTGCGACACCATCATCGTGTGCATGACCGGTGGCCACTACCCAGCAGCCTGCGGCGCCACGCATCACTGCCCCACACCATGAGCTTCAACACCCCTCACATCAACAAATCGTCACCACTATCGTCGAACCGCAGCCATCACAGCAGCGGCATCTTCGCCGACTGGGAGGGGGGGGAGAACAGACTGAGGAGAGGTTATCAAGGAGAGAGGACATGAAGGTTGCAGAGGGGAATAGCGAGAGAGGAGCAAGATTATCCCCCGATTCAAAAGGATGAAGAGGACAAATAACAAACCTGGACTATGATAACTATCTTAAAAAAGTGTTCATGGCTTAAATGACTGATGTTATGGCCACATTCATGGCACGGTTTGTTCAGATGATCTCAAATTTTGCGCAAGTATGCATCTTGAAATTCCGAACAATGTTGCCTAAGGGAGTTTTCATTTTCTTTGCACGGAAAATTCATTTTCCATTCTCCGAGTGCCCAAAATGAGTTTTTTGTGAAGGACCTACCATATATTTGTTGCAAAATTGAACCAAATAAATATTATAAAATACTAGGCCAAAATTAATTCACGATTGAACAAATGGTTGGGTGTCAAAAGTTTTTATCCACCTCTCGTGAAAAAGACAAATTTCCGCTCATTCAGGAGGAAACGGGTCAAATTTGAACTGCAGCTACCTCATAGTTTGCTCTTTTATTTTTTCAAAAAATCATTTTTAGGTACATAAGTATCTATTTAATCAGAGAAACATCAAAAGTTTTCCAAGATTCAACCACTAGCTAGGAACGGTCAAACCTGTCGTTTTGATCGCATTTCGAAACGGGCATAAAAAATTCAAAAAAATCAAAAAATTGGAAAACCTTCGCATTGTGTCATTATATGTGACCAAGTTTCCAGGAAAAATAATAAACTTGTAATACGGCAATTATTTTTAAAAAGTGTTCTTAGAAACGAGCTATCATGCGTGAAGATTCAGGGTTTTCAAGCCAAATGATCAATCTTATGGCCACATTCATGACATAGTTTGTTAAAAAGATTTCATATTGTGCACAAGGGTGCATCTTGGAATTCCAAACAATGTTGCCAAAGGGAGTTTTCATTTTGTTTGCACGGAAATTTCATTTTCCATTTTTTGAGTGCCCGAAATGAGTTTTTTTGTGAAGGACCTGCCATATATTTGTTGCAAAATTGGACCAAATCATTTTTCTAAAATACTAGACCATATTTAATGCACAATTGACCAAATGGTTGGGTGTCAAAAGTTTTGATCTACCTCTGGTGAAAAAGACAAATTCCCGCCGATTCAGTTGGAAGCGGGTCAAATTTGAACTGCAGCTGCCTCATAGTTTGCTCTTTATTTTTTCCAAAAATCATTTCTAGGTACATAAGTATCTATTTAATCAGAGAAACACCAAAAAATTCCAAGATTCGACCACTAGCTAGGAACAGCCATGCCCGCAGTTTTGACCGCATTTTGAAACGGGCATAAAAATTCAAAAAAAACAAAAAATTGGGAAACCTTTGCATTGTGTCATTATATGTGACCAAGTTTCCAGGAAAAATAATAAACTTATAATACGGCAATTATTTTAATAAAGTGTTCTCAGAAATGAGCTATCACGCGTGAAGATTTAGGGTTTTCAAGCCAAATGATCAATCTTATGGCCACATTCATGGCATAGTTTGTTCAAATGATCTCATATTGTGCACAAGGGTGCATCTTGGAATTCCAAACAATGTTGCCTAAGGGAGTTTTCATTTTCTTTGCACGAAAAATTCATTTTCCATTTTTCAAGTGCCCGAAATGATTTTTTTGTGAAGGACCTACCATATATTTGTTGCAAAATTGGACCAAATTAATTTTATAAAATACTAGGCCATATTTAATGCACAATTGACAAAATGTTTGGGTGTCAAAAGTTTTGATCCACCTCTGGTGAAAAAGACAAATTCCCGCCGATTCGGAAGGAAGCGGGTCAAATTTGAACTGCAACTGCCTTATTGTTTGCTCTTTATTTTTTCCAAAAATCATTTTTAGTTACATAAGTATCTATTTAAGCATAAATACATGGTTTGGTGGCGATACATCAAGGTTTGGATGGTGGCCCAGGGCCCCAACTCCAAAGCACGTGAACTCACATGCCTGGTGCGTGGTCACCGCGTGACCTTGGCGTTGACATGCATTCTGGGAGGCCTAGGCATGTCTAGTGGGTTGGGTACTCCCCAGGGAGGTGCTAGGAAGAAAATTGCAACAGAAGAATCTCACGAGGAGACCGACCTATGCTCAAAGATGAATTAGCAGCCAAGTGTTTGATTGGCAGTACAGGAAATGCACATGGCCAATGGGCCTGAGTTTTGGCTGAGGATGATCATATACTAAGAAGAATGTCTTCGCAAATTTTCAGATCAAAAGGAGGATTCTAGGTGGTACTTGCTTTGCAAAGTACCACACTGGACAGAAATATGAATGTTGAAGCTGGGCTCAAAATAATGAATGGATTGAGCTGAAATTTGGTGGAGGGTGGTTATTTGGGCATTGGAAAGCACTGTAGAAAATTGATACCATTTGGACATGCCAAAGTGGTACTTCCTTCACAATGCTCTTCTATGGACGGAAACTTGGGAAAACTAGTGAGAGAAATTGGATGAATGAAATGAGCTCAAATTTGGTGTAGGTAAGTTACATAGGTATGGTCATGCCTTGGTAGATTTTCAGATCATTTGGGTAAGCCTAGCTAGTACTTACTTCACAAAGCTCCCCTTGAGGTAGAAACTTTGGAAATTTCATGAGAAAGATTTACTAGGAAAATGGAGCTGAATATTATCATGTGGCAATGATTTGGGTATGGAAGAGTGCACAAAGAGTTTGAGGGTAATAGGAGGGGTCTAGATAACACTTACTTTTCAACGTGCCAATCTGGCCATAAAATATAAATTGAACCTGGGCTCACATAGATGATTTGACTGAGCTGCAATTTGGAGGAGGGTGGTAATTTGGGCATATGAAGGAACTGTATAAATTTCATGTCATTTGCATATATAAAAAAGGTACTTCCTTCACAATGCTTCTAGGTGGACAAAAACTTTGGAAATTTGCCGAGGAAGATTTGCTAGGCAAATGGGGCTGAATTTTTTCATGCGACAATGATTTGGATAGGAAAGAGTGTCCAAGAATTCCGAGGGCAATCAAGAATATATAAATAGCACTTCCTTCATAAAGTCTTGTTGTGAACAGAATAGGAAAATGAATATTGTTGAATTAGTTTTGAACTAGGCAAGGAAGGAGTTTTACATATTTGACGAAGATATGACCCAAAGAATTTATGAGATTTTTTGGGAATTTTCGAAATGACAGAAATATAGGTTGCTTCACAACCTAGGGCAAAAATTGACACATGGACATGACACATAGGCAAAACTGATGAGGTGGCGCCAAGTCATACCAATCCACCACAATTTACAAGGTTATGACCATCTATATTGGTCATGATCAGCTAGAAATAAGGCAGCGAACTAGTGCTGTTTGCTTTATGACCATTTCGTGTAAGGAAATTACGACCTTTCTGACCAAAATGGTCGCAATGGTTTAGGGTTTGGAGCACCCCGAAGAGCTTTTGACCAATTGGTCTAAAATGGTCATAGATTTATGACCAATTCTTCCAGGGTCACTGACAGAAGGTCATAAGTTGACATATTTCTTGTAGTGTAGGACGGCACGAGGACGACGCCGACGAGCTTGGGCGAGTTCCTGCCCGTTCCTGGGAAGGAGAGAGAGAGCCACCATGAGAGAGAGAGAGAGAGAGAGGGAAAATCAGGAGGGGGATCAGAGGACAGAGAGGAAGGGTCGGCGACCCACGGGGCTCCAGCAAGGTTGGGGAGGTCCGGCAGCATGAACATGTAGGGCGGCGGGGACAAGCTCGGTGCTCACGATCCATTCAGGATCGATCCGAGGAGGGAAGAGGAGGCACAGCCTCGATCGTGCTCGAGCAGACGGGCGGTGACGAGGCAAGGCGGTGGTAGTTGGTCGGGGATGGATTGGATCGGCTTGGTGGTTGGTTGGGCACTGAAAACAAAGAGAGTGGCGGCGGGGATGGATTGGATCGATGGAAGGATGGGACAGGATCCCTAATTCCTAGGGTTGCCCATTATATACGCAACTGGGTTAGGTTAGGGGCTAACGGAACCCTCCGATCGTAAATGGACGACCGAGAATAACAGGTTAGAGGAATCCAAATAAGAAAACGGTGACGTTTTGTAGATGTTTGGGGATGATCCGGACACAACGGAAATGACTGTCCGGGTCGGGTTCGGGACAACTTCCGGACACGCGCGAGGGGTCGAAGCACTGTGCAAAGAAGGGTAGGCATGGGCCTAGGTGGATTGTGGAGAGTGGGTTGGGCTGAGAGAAGAGGGGAGAGAGGGCCCGGCATCTGTTTCCGGAGACCGAAAAGGTCCGACGTTAGACCGACTATATTATCGCTATAGTTAAATGTTGGGGCGTCAAACGGACTCAGAATGCGATGAAACTTGACAGGTGGTCTATCTACACTATAATAAGACCACACGCCAACTTTCATCCCGTTCCGAGAACATTTTCCGGCCACTTATAAAATACTATTTCAGACATGCCGCGGACGCGTGCAAGTGTGGTTGGGCTCAAAACGGACGACAGAGAGAACTCGGAGAACCCGGACGAATGCAAGTTTAAAAACATGATGATGCAATGCACATGATGACATGATAAGATGCAACACACAAGCAAATGACATGACAACGACAACGAATAACTGGAAGACACCTGGCACATCGGTCTCGGGGCGTTACACAGACCCCAGCCTAGTCTCCCCTTCACCGGTAGGGTGGTCAAGCTGGAGGTCCTCAAATCCCTCCGTTATTTCATCCACCATCACCCTAGCATATCCTTCTGGAATCGGGCGACAGTGAAAAGTTGCGCTGGGTTCAGTAGGATAAACAGAGCCAATAGCCGCCTTGACCTTCAAATTCATCCATTGCATCATAAGATGGCAATTTTGAGACTCCATGATAGCATGCACGGGATAGCTGGCAGGAGCCGTCAAGACATGCTCCGGCTGAAGCAGCTCGGTGGAAGCCACGCTGCTTCTCCGCTGAGATGGCGGGGTAGCTTCGGGGGAAGCTTCGGTAGTACGTTTGCTGCGATTTGCTTCTCGTTCCTTTATCGCTTGTACCCTTGCTTGCAGCACCTGCATTTGGGTCTGCTGCACTTTTTTCCTCCTCTCATGGGATTTGTAACCGCCTGCGTCCGAAAACCCAACCTTCCACGGAATGGAGCCTGGCGTGCCTCGTGTCCGTCCAGGGTGCTCAGGATTCCCGAGGGCCATTGTGAGCTCGTCGTTCTCTCTGTCTGGAAAGAACGTCCCTTGCTGCGCTGCTTCGATATACTGCTGAAGCTTCCTGACTGGTATGTCCATTTGATCGTTTTTCCAAATGCACTTCCCTGTTACAGGGTCCAAGGTTCCGCCAGCCCCGAAGAACCAAGTCCGGCAACGGTCTGGCTAGTTAATTGTCTCTGGTTCGATCCCTTTATCAACCAGATCATTCTCAGTCTTGGCCCACTTAGGCCGGGCTGCGAGGTAGCCACCTGACCCCGTGCGATGGTGATGCTTCTTCTTCGCAGCATTTTGCTTGTTTGTCGCCGACATCTTCTTACTCTTTTTCGATGTCTTGTGGGCCACAAATGCGGGCCAGTGATCTCTGATCTTCTCATATCTGCCCTTGAATTCTGGTGTCTCATTATTTTCGACAAACTTATTCAGCTCTTTCTTCCACCTCCTGAATAGTTCTGCCATCCTCTTAAGAGCAAAAGACTTGATTAATTGCTCTTTAACTGGCTTCTTTGGATTATCCTTTGGCGGTAGGGTGAAATTTGACTTCAGCTCAGTCCAAAGATCATTTTTCTGCATATCATTGACATAAGACACCTCAGGGTCTTCTGTAGCCGGCTTAAACCATTGCTGGATGCTGATAGGGATCTTGTCCCTAACCAGAACCCCGCACTGAGCAACAAATGCGTTCTTTGTTCGGATGGGTTCAATCGGTTGGCCGTCGGGCGCAATTGCTATGATCTCAAACCTTTCGTCCGAGCTCAACTTTTTCTTCGGGCCTCGTCTTTTTACGGAAGTTGTGCTCGATCCAGAGGGCTAGAGAAAAGAACAAAGACTTAATTAATATGTGTACATACCAAAACAATGAATGCATCAATTAGCTAGTCAGCACAGGCTTAACTAATATATATACCTGGCGGGACTCGGTTCGGTCACCGGAGCCGTCATCACGGTCTCCTTCTTGCACCGGCATTGGGTCACCGAAGCCGTCCTCATGTTCTTCTTCTTGCACCAGCATTAGGTCACCGTAGCCAGCTTCTTCACCCTCTCCTTCCAGACCATCGGTGTCATTGAGAAACAACGAGACGACATCACTTCCTTCTGCGATTATGTCCCTCAACAACGCTTCTTTTGCTTCATCTCAGGCGGTGTCCATAATTTCTACAAATATTTACAACATGGCAATTATTATTCAAACATGACAGATGGGTATATTAGTGGCAAACGTAGAACTAGCTACCTAATCATAGTAAGGAATCATATATATTAATTAGTGGCCTCGACGCTGCTTCTCTAGGGTTTGGGATGGCCTCGACAATGCTACAAGGGTTTGGGGTGGCCTCGAGAACGCTTCAAGGAGGGGGTAATATCGCCCCCCCCCCCACGTGTTGAAGCTATCGGGAGGGGGTATATCAACAACGACGACACTACATCTATGTCCCTCGACGACCCTCGTTTCCGATAAAAAAAGAGGAAGAAGAAGAAAAAAAAGAGGAGAAGAACTTTTTTTCTTCTTCCTCTTCTTTTTTTATCCTCTTCTTTCTCTCATGTTCGAGAGGATCGCCGAGGGGTCGGGAGGTTGCCTAGTGTCAAAGGATTCAACAAAACCATGTCTTCATCATTAGGCGAAAGTAACAGGTGCATGATGGTACGAAGCTCTCCAAAGTTATTTTGGAACGGAGTCCTAGATAGGATAATTTGCTTTTTGGTACAAAGTTCAGCAAGAACCTTCCAAATATCGTTATTTGGAAGGCCTTTGCTGAAATTCATACAAAAAGGCAAATTATCCTATCCGGGACACCATTCCAAAATAACTTTGGAGGACTTCGTCATGCCCTGGTTACTTCCGGCTAATGACGAAGCCATGGATTTCTTCAATACTTTGACACTAGGAAACCTCTCTCGACCCCTCGGCGATCCTTGACCCCTGGAACCCTCGACGACCCTGGAACCCTCGACCCCTAGACGACCCTGGAACCCTCGACCCTCGATCCCTCGACCCTATAGAACCCTTGAACCCTCGACCTTGAAACCCTTGACCCTTGACCCCTTAACGACCCTCGACCCTCTACCCTAGTTCCCTACCCTCGACCCCTCGGCGATCCTCGACACCCTCGTTCCCGATAAAAATTAAGAAGAAGAAGAAGAAGAAGAAAAAAGAGGAGAAGAAGAAAGGAATAGCTAGAGGAGAAGATCGAAGAAAAAAAAGAAGAAAAAAAAGAGGAGAAGAAGAAAGGAATAGTGGAGAGGAAGAGAAAATAGATATTCTATTTTCTCTTCCTCTCCACTATTCCTTTCTTCTTCTCCGCTTCTTTTTCTTCTTTTTTCTTCTTCTTATTTATTTCTCCTCTTGTTTTCCTCTCCTCTTCTTCTTTCTTTCCTCTTCTTATTTTCTTCTTTCCTACCCTTCTCTTTTTAAAATTGTAACTTTTGCATATATAAAACTTTTCTAAAATTGTAACTTTCTATATATGACCAAAAAACTTTCTATGAAAAAAAAACATTTTTAACATATATATTTAGCAAATTCTAGCCACATACATCACATACACATATACATTATAGCCACATACACATATACATCACATATGAACAAAAAAATAAACTAATAAAAATAAAAAAACATATTGCAACATATGAACAAAAACATATAGCCACATACATACACATACATTATATATATATATATGAAAAAAAATTAAACTAATAAAAAAAGTGGTGGCACCGGCGGGGCAGAGGGGCATGGCGGCAGCGGTGGCGCCGGCGAGGCAGGGCAGGGGCACGGGAGCGAGGCAAGGCAGGGGCGCGAGGCAGGTGCTCACAGAGGGGTGGCGGAGCACGGCGGGCGGTGTCGGGGCGCGGGGAGCGGCGTCGGGGCAGATGGCGTCGAGGGCGGCGGCGATGGCAAAGTTGAGCAGCCTGACAGCGTCGGAGGCGGCGACGACGGTGAGGTGGACCAGCTTGACGGCGTCGGAGGCGGCAGCGATGACGAGGTGGAGCAGCCTGACGGCTCGGCGGCGACGGCGACGAGGCAGAGCAGTGGGCGTTGGGCGGAGAAGAAAGGGATGGATTTTGGAGAAACTGCTAAGTGCTGCTTATATAGCAAAGCCTTTAGTCCTGGTTCGTGGCACAAACTGGGACTAA
>NC_041392.1:701054231-701064856 GCF_002162155.2 Triticum dicoccoides | reverse complement strand
GGCCTTTGGTCCCGGTTGGTGGCACCAACCGGGACTAAAGGGGGCATTGGTCACGGTTGGTGCCACGAACCGTGACCAATGCCAGTTGGTGCCACCAACCGGGACCAAAGGCCTTGTGCTGCCCCGCGCCCAAATGTTTAGTCCCACCTCGCTAGTTGAGAGGGAGCCGCACCTGTTTATAAGGTGCGGTGCGCCTTCCCTCTCGAGCTCCTCTCTAAAGCAGGCTTTCGGGCCTAACCGTGCAATCTGTGCTTGTGGGCCTACTGGGCCTCCCACGGGCCTGAATCCTGGCCCATGGTAGGGTTTCTAGTCGTATTCAGGCCGTGAGTGCCCAGTAGGTGGCACTTTTTTTTGTTTTTTTTGTTTTTTTGTTTCTACTTACAACAAAATACTTATTGTTGCTATATTTATTTTTTTCCAGTTTTTTTGTTTTGTTTTCTGCACTATTTATTTTCTCCCAAGCATCTAATTAATTAAACCATACATTGAAACTATGTAAAACATTTCAATGCGAAAACAAATGCGATCATAATCGCAACCATGGTAACAATTGATCCAACGGCATAATGATACCAAGCCTCGGTATGAATGGCATATTTTCTAATCTTTCTAATCTTCAAGCGCATTGCATCCATCTTAATCTTGTGATCATCGACGACATCCGCAGCATGCAACCCCAATATCATCTTCTCCTCCTCAATTTTTTTATTTTTTCCTTCAAGAAATTGTTTTCTTCTTCAACTAAATTTAATCTCTCGACAATAGGGTCGGTTGGCATTTCCGATTCACATACATCCTACATAAATAAAATCTATGTCACGTTGGTCGGCATAATTTTCATAAACAATAAATGAACCAATAGTTATAAAGATAATATATATACCACATCCGAATCATAGACAGGACGAGGACCGACGGGGGCGGATACCAAAACCATCGCACTATATAAGATGCAATAATAAAAGTAAGAAAATAATACAAGTATCTATGTAAACATACAAGTAAGAATATTTTTCCTTTCAGAAAGAAGTTAAGAACAAGAGGCTCACCACGGTGGTGCCGGCGATGAGCTCGGCGCGGGTGATCGACGGCGGTGAAGACGGGGACGGGGCGTGACGGACCGCTAAACCTAGACAAATATTATGGAAAATGGAGCTTGGAGGTCGAGCTTGGAGAGGAGAAAGCTTAAGTAGTGTGGCTCGGGCATTCCATCGAACACCTTGTGTGCATAGGAGGTGAGCTAGAGCACCACCAAGCCCTCTCCCCCTCGGCCAGAGAAAAACAGAGCACTGGGGTGCTCTGCTCGCGAGCGAGGGGTATATATAGGCACCTCATTGGTCCCGGTTGGTGACATGAGCCGGGACTAAAGGGGAGCCTTTGGTCCCGGTTCAAGCCACCAACCGGGACCAATGGTGGTGGGCCAGGAGCGAGGCCCATTGGTCCCGGTTCATCCCACCAACCGGGACCAAAAGGTCCATATGAACCGGGACCAATGGCCCACGTGGCCCGGCTGGCCCCCTGGGCTCATGAACCGGGACCAATGCCCATATTGGTCCAGGTTCTGGACTGAACCGGGACTAATGGGCTGACCCGGCCTGGACCAAAGCCCTGTTTTCTACTAGTGACACGGTCCAAAACTAAGTCCAACTGTAACCTACCTTGTACAATAATATTTGACACAACTCTAACAAGAAGGAGAAGGTGAAGCTGCACCGAAAGTCCTACTGCTGCCTGGACTACGCGCAGGCATGCGACGCCGTCAGGTACCGGATACACCGCATGAGGAAGAAGATTAGGGACGAACTCACAGCGGACAACACGGCCACGATCCAGCAGTACCTATGCCCATACTGCGGGACAAAGTACTCCGCATTGGACGCCCTGAGACTGTTAGGTCACAGGCAGGAAACTCACGCGATCACGGTGGCGGCGAGAGACGCACGCAGCAGAACGACACAAGGAAGGAGATGATTTTTGCGCCGCGTAACTTCCTCGGCTTTTCCTTCTCTTTCCTTTATTCAACGAGAATCAAGATCCTAAAGTTACGCCACAACTCCATATGAATCGTGCCATCCCACGACTCGGCGTTGTGGCCCAACAATACACACACGATCCGGCTAAACCTAGACTTTCGGGTCAGCCCATAACTAAAGCATGCAGCATGTTACATGTGCCGTGCCAACTACCTGCAACTTAACACAAAAATAAAAAAAAACACCTCAACGTGAACAAGCACGTTTCAGGCTACAAGTTGAAAACACATGCACGTACACAATACCCTACAGAACTAGTGCATGGAGCTACGGACTAATGAAAAATTTGAATTAAGCAATGTAACAAGATTAGCACCAACAATCACCTCCCTAATCTTGTTACTCGACTTATTTCTTCACCTACCGAGTACCTTCAAGCCGGCTCGACATCAGTGCTACCTTTAACAGAACCTCCACATTCTACTGCTGTCATCGAACCTGAATCGAACACAACTGTTGTCTTCTTAAGATTCAGCACATAGAGCCGATTCTTGGTTTTCCGGGCTCTGGCCAGTAGCTTCCCTGAGCGATCAAACACACTCAGAAACCCATGGCGTAGCACTGATTTGCACCCATCCTCATCGAGCTGACCAAGGCTCGGTATACTGCTTGTGAGCTTGGAAACAAAATACACATCATTAAGGAGTATGTGCTAGCCACTTACGGTCTGAAGCAACACTGTACCTTTGCCAAGAATCTTCACCACAGAATCATCATCAAACTTCACACGTCCCTGTATGGACTCATC
The DNA here is from genome assembly GCF_002162155.2 of Triticum dicoccoides. NCBI lineage: Eukaryota > Viridiplantae > Streptophyta > Magnoliopsida > Poales > Poaceae > Triticum > Triticum dicoccoides. Next base: position 701,062,075 of record NC_041392.1, on the reverse strand, counting down.
CAATACAATAAAACTTCCTCGGCAGCCGGTCATGTGGTTACTCGCACCACTATCCAAATACCAAGTGCTTTTCTTACTATCCACATCACCAGAGGCTAGTTTTGGCTTCACTTTCTTTTCATGCAGGAAGATCCTCTCTCGATCTGCTACAGGATGCACCTCCACTTTGCATAAATCAATATCTCTTGGGTGTTACCTCGTTTTCCAGAAGAACGAACACTCCCTTACTCCGGAGCTGGACACATTGAGCTGGTACAAGTCACTGTTGTTGCAGTCGGCGCCGTTGCGGACGGCGCCATTGTCACCAGCGCCGTTGGCGCCGCCGGCGTCGTACCATCTTGCACAGCCATTGGCAGCACCTTCTTCATCTCATCATTGTTTTTCATTGCCTGCTGCATCTCCTTCTCGTAAGCATGCATAGACTCCAGGAAGCGCATGTACTCTTCATCACCACTTGTGGCCATTGCATCCTTCGCCTCTGCCTTGCACAAATGGGGCACATCGTGCAACTTTTCTTCGGCTGCGGCAAGCTCCACATGCAGCCTCTCGGCCTCGGCCTTGCCAGCTTCCAACTCCTCCATGGATACACCGAAGGGAGTGACCTCAGCTCCCTTCTCTTTTGGCTCGACCTTGGCGTGCTCCACCAATGGCCCGTGCTCACATGCCATAGCAATCAGCAGTGCTGGCTCGTCGTCGACGTCGGCGAGCAATGCCTTCTCTTTCTTTGGCGCCTCGCACTCTGAGGCGAAGTGGCCCTTCTCGCCACACTCAAAGCATGTAATCTTCGACTTGTCAAACTTGCCACGACATTCCTTCTTCTTGCTGCCATGGCTGCCACTGTGCCCTTCGTCGTCGTTCTTGTTGCCGTTGCTGGAGCCATCACCCTTCTTCTTCTCTTTAAGAACCAACGCCTCTAGCTGGGCACGTGAAACCAACATCAACTGCCCGCCTTCATTGTCGTCGCCATAACCGCGCCCACGACGGCGCCCTCGACGACTTTCCTCAAAAGCAGCAAGACGCCCAACGGCCTCAGCAACGCTCATGGTAGAGAGATCGCCCCACTGCTCAATTGTGTTAACGATGTTGCCGAACCGATCTGGTACTGCACTGAACAGGTGCTCGATGACAGTCTCGTCTGAAATATTCTCACCAAGAGAGCGAATCTCGCTCACCAACATAGTGAGCTTTTGCGCGAACGCGACCACAGTCTCACCGTCATCCATCTCAAGACGATCGAGCTGCCTCTTCAGCTGCTTCACCCTCGCCTTCTTGACGCGGTCTTCCCCGACACGCATGCATCGGATTGTCTCCCACGCATCCGTCGCGGTTTTGCAGCCCGCGATGGCCATCATGACGGCGTCGGGGACAGCCTGCGAGATGGCGGCGAACGCTGCTGCATCCTTGTCGTCGTCCACCTCCCCCTCGGGTTCAAGCGCCGATGAGACACCATGGGGTCGGAGAAGAACCTTTATCTTCACGGCCCATAGGGCGTAGTTGGTGTCGGTGAGCTGCGGGAACTGGACAGGGACGGCTGCTCTCGATGCAGTCCTCACCACGATGGCGCCCTCCTCGGAGCCCCCTACTCCGAGCCTCTTGCTCGGCGGCATGTACTTTCCGCCGCTGCCGCCGCCGCCCTTACCTGCGTCGCTGTTCTTCGTCAGCGACTGGTCCCCCATCGCGCCGCCGCCAAACGCCTCACGACCTAGCTCTGTATACCAATTGTTAGGTCACAGGCAGGAAACTCACGCGATCACGGTGGCGGCGAGAGACGCACGCAGCAGAACGACACAAGGAAGGAGATGATTTTTGCGCCGCGTAACTTCCTCGGCTTTTCCTTCTCTTTCCTTTATTCAACGAGAATCAAGATCCTAAAGTTACGCCACAACTCCAGATGAATCGTGCCATCCCACGACTCGGCGTTGTGGCCCAACAATACACACACGATCCGGCTAAACCTAGACTCTCAGGTCAGCCCATAACTAAAGCATGCAGCACGTTACATGTGTCGTGCCAACTACCTGCAACTTAACACAAAAATAGAAAAAAAACACACCTCAACGTGAACAAGCACGTTTCAGGTTACAAGTTGAAAACACATGCACGTACACAGTACCCTACAGAACTAGTGCATGGAGCTAAGGACTAATGAAATATTTGAATTAAGCAATGTAACAAGATTAGCACCAACAGAGACTCATCGCCAATGACTACGAGTGCTTCCGCTGCGAGCACTGCAGCAGCGAACTGGTGGTAGAAAACGCTGCCACGATCGCGACTGACGAAGCCGACGGCGATGATGGTAACGGCGCACGGAAGCGTAGGCGGATTGAGAAGTTGCAGGACATGCAGCGGAGGATGGACGAGCAGCTAGATCCGTCGGGGCTGCTCAGTTGAGATAACTTGACTTTCTTTGATAGTTTCTTATATGGCAACTCATGGACATGGTGGATGGTATGTGGGTATAGCCCTAAAGATGACGTATTGACTTGCTACATGTTTTGTTACATAACCAATATGAAGCTTGGTGACATGGGTTATACATCCACTCCTCCAACCAAGTGGATGTATTTGGCACGATATAAAGATCAAAGATAAAATATATGAGCAGGTGACTTCATTTGGCCAGAACAGGCCATGTCAAGATCTCTCACAACTTAATATAATATATACCTCTTGTTGTCTACAGAATATAATAAATTAAGAAAAGCTAAAGACTCTAATACAATAAGGTCCACCTGATCGATGGTCTGAAGATGTTTTGGTGCTTAGTAGGTTATTGAGGAACTAGCTTAGTGACCCACGCATTTGCACAGCTAAATTCTTATAACAGTACTAATATTTGTTCTAAATTTAAGATGTTCTTTTGTAGGTTTAGATCTATATAAAATTATGGCTCAAGACTATACAGAAAATTGCCTGGGAAGAATATTATTATACTGAAATCAATAATATCTATTTATAGCTAATGTTCGAAATTATGAAACATCAGGTAAATATTTGTGTCCCCTTTCTTCTCGGACCACAACATTAGCGATATTTGTATTTACTTTAGTGCAATGTTTTCATCTAGATAAATGTCCCATACATTCTCATCTAATCTAGTAGTAACATTTTGCTGCTAGCATTGTGACCTGCAGTTTTTTGTCTTGAGATGTAATATTATTTTAGGTTGTTTCCTAGATAGAATAAAACATGTTGTTTCATCTTGCATTGCATGTGTTAACAACTTAAAAAGGATCCATCTAGAAATAATGTAAATATTTTGGCTCATACTTGCACTGAAACCTGGAGATCTCTTTGTATACCCACCTCCTCGTTGGTTGTAATACCAGCATATATTGTTCGTTGGTACATGTCAGCCTGCCAATACTTTCTTGGCAGCTCATCTTACAGTCATAGTCTATTTTGCATGATCATCAATCTAAGCCATTACATTATATTTAGAGCTCTTTTACGGTACCCTGGTACTCCCAAACGACACCCAGGAGTACCGTGCAGATCTGGCCGTCCACACGGAGGGGCAAGGAAGTCATTTCCCAAACTGCAGTCCGCACGCACAGACAGTCCAAAGCGCAGCACGGGCGATTCTGAAGAAAAAAAAACAGAACACTCGATCTAAATCCCATTTCGTTTCTGTGGTGGCGGCATGACCCTCGCGATAAGGCCGTGCGGCGCCCCTGACATCCCCGAGCGCCGCCGTCCGACACCACCGCGCGCCACCACCGTTCGCTGCGCGGCGCCGACGTCCTGCCGTCGTACACCCCCGCTTGGGGCCGACGTGCGCCGTTCCACACCCCCGTCCGACCCAGAGAGTGCGGCCGTCCGACATCCCGAGCGCCTCCGTCCGACACCAGCGCGCACCACCGCCGTTTGCCGTCCAGGTCGACGTTCTTCGACCCCGCCACCCGAGTCCTGCCCTCGCCAGCCCTCCAGTGGTTCCTGCCGCCACCACCTGCCGACGCGCCCACACGCCGCATAATTTTAGGCTGTGCCGCCACCTGCCAGACAATCGCCTGCCGGATAATTAGAGAACAGGTTCGTCGCCCGTTTTTCTCCAGCCATATCTTGCAATCTGTATGGATACATGACCCATAAATTGATCTTTATCAGAGTATACAGTTATACAGTGTCATTCGTATTAGTTGAAATCATGGATCACCTTCAATTTGCGTCAGATAAACTAGAATGTCATAAAGGGTGACACTGGTACAACACAACCTATCCTTCAGATTTTGTATATAATGAATGTTGCAATGTATATAGAAGACATGTTATAATTCCTCTAGAATTTGTGTTAGTTTTCTGTTTAAATTTTCTGTTTATCTGAAGAATCACCTAAATTCAGACAGTTTATATGACATCGATAGAATAAATGCGCTAAGTATGATGCTTTAATAATGGCAGGTTTGGAGGATGGATGGTCATAGTGCTAGCTTGGAGGAGATAGAAGAATATCACATGATGGTTAGTCAGATGTTTGCAAGCGAGAAGCAAGGTTACGAGCACTACAACAGATATGCAAGAGCAAAAGGTTTTAGTGTCAGATTGGATGACAAGGAGTACGTGAAGGGCACCAGAGAGGTGAAAGCAAGACGTTTCTGCTGCTCTAAAGAAGGGCACCGACTGGAGAAGTACTTTCAAGCGACTGACCAAAAAAGGGAGCCACGGGCGCTGACCCATTGTGGTTGCAAAGCTATGCTTGAGATCCAACATGATGCAGGCAGGGGTCAGTGGTTTGTTAAGAAGTTTGTTGATGTCCATAACCACCCGCTAGCCGACCCGGACCAATCTGCTTTTCTACGGTCTCACCGTCGGATGAACGATGCTCACAAGGCTGATGCAGTGGAATACAGACTTGGTGGTCTCCGTACGTTCCAAATCATGAATGTGGCAAAGAAACAAAACGGCGGCTATCCTCATGTTGGGTATATTTGTCGAGACCTCTACAATTTCTTCGCCAAGTACAAGAAAAAAAGAATCTTAGGCAGGGATGCTGACTTTGTGCTGAACCATATGAGAGTACAGGAAGAACGAGATGCTGAGTTTTTCTTCAAATACACCACAGATGATGAAGGACATCTTCGAAATTTATTCTGGGCAGATTCACAGTCTCAGATTGATTATGAAGCATTCGGCGATGTAGTTGTGTTTGACAGCACTTATCGGGTCAACCGCTACAATCTCCCTTTTGTTGCATTTGTTGGACTGAACCATCATCGTAGTACTGTTGTTTTCGGGATTGGTGTTGTTTCAGATGAGACCCACAAGTCATACGAGTGGCTACTTCAGACCTTTGTAGAGGCGATGGGTCATAAGGAGCCCATATCTGTTATCACAGATGGAGACTCGGCAATGAGAAAAGCAATTAGGAAGATTTTGCCAAGGACAGACCATCGGCTATGCAGTTGGCACATTGAGCAGAACATGATACGCCACCTGCGTAATCCAATGCTTGATGACTTCAAAAAACTCATATACTGTCGAATGGGAGTTTACCAGTTTGAGAAATCATGGGCTGAGTTCAAGGCGAATTATGAGATCGAAGAGGAGAATGAATGGATGTCCAGAATGTACAAACTTAGGAAAAAGTTGGCCGCAGCTTATACCAAGGGACGATATTTCTTGGGTATGCAGAGCAACCAGCATAGTGAGAGTCTGAACTCTAGGCTCCACAATCATCTGGACCGGAAAATGTCGTTGGTTGATGTGGTGGAGCACACTGAGCACTGCATATCACGTATGCGGAGGAACGAGGCCGAGTTGGATGCAATATGTTCGCAGTCAGTTCCTTTCACTAGAATAGATGCTTGTCTGTTGGAGATAAATGCTGCTCGTATTTATACAGCAAAAATTTTCAAGATGGTAAGAGATTGTATCCGGAGATCATGTGCATGGGTGATTCAAGAGCAAACAACAGTAAATGACTTGGTCAGGTATGAAGTAGTGTTAAAAGATGGAGCGGAAGGAGGGAGCAGACGTCTGTTCTCTGTAGAGTGTTCTTTTGATGGTTCGTTGATGAATGGTGCCTTTTGTCCTTGCCGTAAGATGGAGTGTGAAGCCATCCCTTGCGCGCACATTTTTGCTGTTCTGGTTTTTGTAGGGGCAGCGACCATTCCTCCATGTTGTGTTAACAAAAGGTTGACAATGGAAGCCAAGGCTGCATTCATGTCAGTGAGAAATGCAAATACACATGTGTGGTCAGAAAAGATGAGTCGTTACCGTGAACTGAGAAACATAGCTAGTATGGCCCTATTCAAAGTATCAAAAAGCGGGGAGCGTTCGCAGCAGGTGAAAGATTATCTCCAAAGTATCATCGATGGGCCCATCGAGAATGATGATAACACCGAGGAGACAACATTTGGTCCTATACCCTCTCACTACTCTGCCGCAAGCCAAGCTTCAGCGGAGAGAGTCCTTGATCCAAAAATAGTCGACACAAAAGGTGCTCCATGCAAGAAGAGAATGAAGCCATTTCACGAGACGTTGAGGGAAACAAACAGGCGGAAGAAGAGAACTAGAAGCTGCGGCCAATGTAAAAGTTCCGAACATGACAGGCGGAAATGTCCAGATTTAGGGAAATAAAATTGATAGAAGCACAGTACCAAATGTAAGTTGATGTTCATGGCCTTTTTATGGATTTGGGTTTGAAGTATGTTTTTCTTTTTTATATGTCATACAATATCATGTTTTAACTTATATGCAGGCAGATGGTATACACGCGTGCACCGAAGTTATTTCAGCTGGCACAAGTGTGGTCACATCAACCAACTGAGCCCCAAGAAGATCGAGAACTATGTTGGCAGTAGACATTTTTATGGACCTGTTAAATCTGTTGGCGTGACAGAGTTTATGTTTTGTTATCATCCATGGCTATCGTTGAACCTTGTTTAGTTTGCTTGCAGACACTTATCACTTTGGTCGTGATACTTGACGACTATTGATTTTTTTCATATCTGCTCGGTTTGTTTTGCTATGTACTGGCTCCAGGTTATTTAATGAATTGTAAGCACAAATTTGTGTTTAGTCTAAAAATCAGCTTCAAGTGTTGAGGGTTATGCATGGTTAGAGTTTGTATGTGCTGCTATTTATGAGCGGGGCAGGCAAGATGATTGGTCGAGACGGAAGACGATATATGCAGATGCACCGCCGCTTGATGAATGTACACCAGCAAGTAGTAGATGAACCGCGGATTGGTTCGTGCCTGGCGCCATCGAGAGTTGGACGATGCACGAAAAATGCAAATTACGAGATATCCGACGATCTGTTTGGTAGATCCGATTTTTACGAGGAGGCGGCCATGTTAGCGGTCCTCGTCTGTTTGTACCTGAGATTTATTCGGGGGGAGAAGATAGAATAAATTGTGCATTACACTCGTTATTTTAGTGAAAAATGGTGCATGAGTCTAGCGTGCAACCTAGACCTATCAAATAAGTCTTTTTTGGTTCTGCATAGAATGTCATGGATGTGGGCAAAAGTGCTTCTAGAATTGCCTTTACCGGTCTATCCGAACGGTTCCGGTTGAACATGGTGTACTTGCTGACATGCACGAAACGAAACGTAATTTTGGCAGCGGGTGGGAATGTACGTCGTATGCTCTGCTGCAAAATATGAACGAATTCGCACATCAAACGCACGTTGCGTCACGACCGGCCAGTATTTTAGGGGTTTTTCATCGGGAAAATGTTACAAAATGCATAGGATGTCAGATATCACCGAAACTTGGCATGCCTACTTGCCATGACGACTCCAGTGTCTGGAAAAAAATTGGATCAGGTTGATGGATGTGGGAAAAAGTGCTTGTAGAATTGTCTTTACCGGTCTACCCGAACGGTCCCGGTTGAACA
>NC_041392.1:701033019-701053529 GCF_002162155.2 Triticum dicoccoides | reverse complement strand
GGGTCAGGTTGATGGATGTGGGCAATAGTGCTTCTAGAATTGCCTTTACCGGCCTACCCGAACGGTCCCAGTTGAACATGGTGTACTTGCTGGCATGCATGAAACAAAACGCAATTTTGGCAGCGGGTGGGCATGCACGTCGTAGGACCTGCTGCAAAATATGAATGAATTCGGACACCAAACGCACGTTGCGTCACGAGCGGCCAGTATTTTAGGGGTTTTTTATCGGGAAAATCCTACAAAATGCATAGAATGTCAGATATCACCGAAACTTGGCGTGCCTGCTTGCCATGATGACTCCAGTGTCTGGAAATTTTTTGGGTCAGGTTGATGGATGTATGAAAAAATTTAGGTCACGTTGATGGATCCCATTTTTATTAATTCTGTGTTCTTTGTATTGCCGTGCCATGCTGAATACATCCAAAGTTGTACTAAAAAAAGAATACATCCAAAGTTTGTCACAATAAAAGGTGTCCATTTTTATAGATTTATACCAAGTATCCTTTAGAAGTAGATTAGTTTTCTTTTACCATTCGTAACAACAAGACGATATATATGAAGTAGATTAGTTTTCTTTTACCATTCGTAACAACAAGAAGATATATATGGTTGCAGATTGTGTTCTTCAAAAAAAACATCTATATATACACACGCCCATAGAAAACCCTTGCGCTCGTATTCATCCGCCGCCGCCATCGCCGTCGTGTTACATTGCTTTGATGGCAGAAGAACCATGCTATTTCCCTATGTCAAGAAAAGCTTCGATGGCATCGGCACAACCTAAAGCATCGCCAGCTTCGCCATATCCTGAAGGAAGAAGCAAGGTTCAGGTTACGCAAACATCATCACACAAACTTTTCCATAGGACGTGTGCATCTCGATATTGCATAGGGAATAGCACAAGGGTACATTACGGACCTAGAATCTTTTTTTGTTTCAGATAATTGTTTGGAAAACTCTACTTAATTTATGCTATCTTAAAGAGATGAGTATCCCGAGTTATCTATTACCAAGTTTCAATCTCTTAGATATATTTCTCAAGTTAGATTATTTCCTACTGTTTGTTAGTTTGGCTTAGGCCCCATGTTCGGTAGATCTATCATGTATAGAGAAGAATCTGGCTTCTTTTTGCCTCCAATAATCGTCATCAACCAAAACTTTGTTAGGCCTAGTAGGGTGGAATACAAACATAGATTTGACTCCTTTTTTTTAATTTTTCCCATATGAATGACATGTACCTATGTTGTTGTGCCTTTCATCAGCAAGCATCACCTACCACAAATTCTTCCAGTAAGAAAAGTGGGATTACCGGTTCAAAGACTCCTACCACACCCAAGCTGCAGAAAGCACAAGTATGTACTAATATATGCCGAAAAATAAAATGTAGAACGATACGGAATTTCTAATTTTTGTCATCTTCTAATGTTAGGATGCATCACCCGCCATGGCTTCTGTAAATAAACCTTCTATAAACAAAGCGACAACGACTAGAGAGAAGAAGGTATGCATTTTTTAATTGGAACAACACACATAATAATAACTTGACAGTACAAAGCCTCTCTTGATCTTTCATCAATTTATCTAATTAGTATGATATTTACGTACAGAAAACAGTGGCCTGCTGTCAAGGTGCTATTTATGACCTTCTTTGGATTGTTTGCGATGATAATCAGAGGAAAAAGGTTACAGAATCTAGTCTGCAGGGGTTACTACATCTACGTGATATTCAAATTCGTCGCCAAACAGTAAAAAACTAGCTGATACTTTCGATCCGGAAGTTGAGGCATTTATTGTGAACAACAAACAGTTAAAGATACATCTGGAAGATGTAGTTAATATCATGGATCTGCCTTCGGCAGGGGGGATCCTTGATATTAAACTTAGGTATGCAGACAAGAAGCTTGAGTTCGAAAGAAAACAGAAACAAGCCCAACTGTTCAGATTATACGTAGACCCAAAAGAGCAAGCAATCACCTACAAGGGCCTAGTGCAACAAATAAGAGAAAGCAAAGGATCTACGGACGAACACTTCTTGAGGAGAATTGCTTTGTGTGTAATTTGTCGACTGCTATGTCCAAGTACAAAGTCACAAGTCAGTTCAGAATATTTGAACCTTATGTTGGACGATGGTGATGTAAGTAAGATAAATTGGGCAACCCTCACACTTGATCACCTGATTGCGAGCTTGAAGCAGTACAAGAACAATAAGCAAACAAATCTTGCTGGCAACCTCGCTCTCTTACAGGTAATACGTAATGACTATTTATTTCTGCGTAACAATGTACTTGAGCTATGGTTTTGCGTCTCATTTATTTTCACTATGTTGCAATGCAGGTGTGGTACTGGGAGAAATTTTATGTGAACAAAGTTAAGCACAATATAGATATAGATTACTTTCCTCGACAGAAGCCTTTGATACAATCATGGGACAAGGAGAAGGTGGCAAAGAGGGAACATGCCAACTTTGCCGAGGGAGATGTAAGTAAAGGATTGTGTACATGATCGTGCCACATAATTGAGTTTTACTTTCTTTACTATCATGTACTAACTATTCATCTCATATTATTCAAAATAGATTATTGAGCACCTCATGAGTGACGTGGAGTACGTTCTACACAGACCAGTGTATGCTAGCAATGAAGTACGCGCAATCAGAACCATATTTACTGCATTTCATACTACAAAACATATTCTAACTATATTCATCCTTATATATGCATGGCCGAACGTTGCAACAAATTCATAGAACTGTGCAAGTAATAGAGAATAAAGTCATGGAGAAAGAGTACATAGACGAATACAAGTACTTCAAGCCACTTGTTGATGGTCTGGCTGACATTGAACACAACACAAGCCTGACCAACAGAACCCTGCTTTGTGTTGTCAAGTGTTTGGAGGTAAAGTCTTATTCACTAATGCACAATTTTATGTTGCCAAATGATGTGTGATAGCAAGCACCACTTATTTCCCATGCAGGCTAATAAGTTTGTTCTTCCTGACATATCAGATGAAGAAATTGAGGTAATTTAAAAGATAGTTTACTTATCTGTTTGTGTGTCTTACTGCCTGTTAAACTCCCATTCTCCTTTATGTACAAGCCTTTTTGTAAGAAGGGTGACAAGTGCACATGGCACAAGGGACAACACAAAAGACAAGAGGAAGGAGAATCTGAACATGATGAAGAGGAAGGAGAATCTGAACATGATGAAGAGCAAAGAGAATCTCGTGAACATGACAGCGAGACACCTGCCAAGCGGCAGCAAGGGCTTTCAGGCACTAATATAGGTGATGAGGGTGACACAAACAGTAATGCCAAAGGGACGGTGCGTCGGTCAAACAGGAAATCAAAAACCAATAAAGAAGACGAGTATTCATACTATGACCATGAAAAGAGGCAACTTCGTGGTATGTCGCACACATCGTTGCCTGTCATGTAGTTGTATACCATTGTGCTTTCTTTATAACATAGATAAATCCACCTACTAATTGCAGGTCTGAAAGAAACACTACAATGGGTAAACAGACAAGATGATACAACGCCTTTGGCCCAAATTGGTGATATAACACTAAACAAATCATCCCTGCATTCCCTAACAGCCAATAAGTTGCCGGACAACAATGCCAGATATGTGGATTGCTTGGTAAGTATTTCATGCTTCACTTATTACATCTGCACTGGGATATGCACTAATCAGTGCTCACTTGCAATACTAGGCCATTGATGCTGGCATATATATCAATCGCACTATAGAGATGGCAAAAAAATCTTTGTCGAGAGCACAATTAATGTGCAAAAGCTCGTTGCAGATATAGAAAATCACACTATAGCGAGGAGTTCAAAAATTGACAAGTCTCGCTCAATTGCAAGGATCATTGCATATCTTGATCATGACATGGTACAACACAATAACTACCTGCTGAATTTTATTTACGAATTGTTTGGTCCTTGCTCTAACATATATGTTTATGCAGATTTTTTTACCCTTGAACGCTGGACTACACTGGTATCTGGCAGCCCTAGATGCGCTTAAAAGAGAAGTTCGGATTCTCAATTCAGCCCCTGCTGTTGGTCCAATGGATGAACTGGATCATGCGGTGAGAATATCCTTTTGTGCTCCTAGTACTACTGCAACTTGTAGGTTATATGCATTACTGACTACCAACAAACACTCTTCAGTTGGAAGCGATAACGGCGTGGTTCCAGCAGGCTGAAGAAAGAATTAAACAACTTCCAAACCCAACAAACTGGCCAGACTTCAACGTAGCCACGTGGGACAAGAAGACAATCAAAGGGCTGCCAACCCAGAAAGACGGGTACACACGTTCATCACTATGTTCTTAATTTGTAAACTCGATCAAGGCAATTCAATCCTAATTCATACTTGCAGGAGCTCTTGTGGACTCTACCTTCTCAAGTACATAATGCTTTGGACGGGATCCAAACTATCCAAAACATTTTCAAAGGTGCGCATATTTAGACTATTTCATGGGTGCATTGTACATTACTTCCTTGGTTAAGGAATTACTTTAGATACAGATGGCGTACATCCCAGGATTATCTTTGACTGTTCACCATTTGTATGTAGAAAGATATAGATATGTACAGGAGACAACTTGCACATGACATACTCAACAGTGACAGAAATTTACTCCGGAAAAACCAGCAGCCAACCAGACAAAGGCAATTCCTGACGATGAAGTTTCTACCAAAAAAAGAAAGAGGTCCAGGACGAGCACCAGCAGTAGAACTACACAATAGATATGGCTTTCGCATAGACATTCGTCTTAAATCAACGTTTTCCCATTTTCTCAATAATTCGGTTTGTAAGCAATAATTTGATGTTATTTACCCGACACTTGGTGTGCGACAATTTTCTTAATAATTCAGTTTGTAAGCAACAATTTGATGTTATTTATCCGGCACTTAGTGTGCCACTTAATTATTTGTATACATAGGTCTCTTAACGTTAACACGGTATCTTGTATTACTACTCATGTTTGGTCACTGACCAAATATGCTACCCGCATATCCAATACGTCAAGAAATGAAGGATTGTTTTCTGGCCTTGCAGTGAGCTACTAAATAATGGAGAAAACATATTTTCAAACATTGCAAGTTCTTACTTGTTAGAGACACTGAGCTACAAAAAAATGGACAAAACATGGTATCTATCATGTACTCAACATCATAATCTATTGTCTGATTTCATCCATAACCAATACAGAGAAAAGCTAAAGCAATTACCAAAGATAATGAGAAGGGCTGGGTGATCTTACGAAAAAGCCATCATATTGACAGAAAAATCCCCTTTCTACATGCTCCGGTGCCCCTAGATGGAGCAGCTGCTGGACGAACGGAGGTTGAGGGGTGGAGCCAACTCCGGCGCAACTAGATGGAGCAGCTGCACGACGAGCGGAGGTTGAGGGGTGGAGCCAACTCCGGTGCACGGCAGCCGGTCGGCGCAGCCACGTGGTTGAGGGAGGGGAAATCGCCTGAGGTGGAGAAGGAGGAGGCGTGCGCCTCGCCAAATACGGCCGCGGCCGCGGTGGCTGCCGCATCCGCCGCCGGAGAGGCTCTCGCCGGAATTGGAGAAGGCGGGGTGGAGCCAACTCCGGCGCACGGCAGCCGGTCGGCGCAGCCACGTGGTTGAGAGAGAGGAAAGGGCCTGAGGTGGAGAAGGAGGAGGCGTGCGCCTCGCCAAATACGGCCGCGGTGGCTGCCGCATCCTCCGCCGGAGAGGCTCTCGCCGGAGTTGGAGAAGGCGGAGGCGTCCGCCGCCCTACGCCGGAGATGGATAAGGCGGAGGCGCCTCGCCAAATACGTCCGCCGTGGCTCTCACCGGATTTGGAGAAGGCGGCCTCCACCGGAGTTGGAGAAGACGGAGGCGTCCGCCGCCCTCCGCCGGAGATGGAGAAGGGGTGGAAACGAGGGGCGAGCGGACAGGGAGATGGAGAGGGGGTGGAGACGGGGGGCGAGCAGACAGGCTACGAACGGACTGTACGAGAGGCAAATGGATCAGGAGATAATTATAACAACTGGTGATTACCCTTTTACCCCTGTCACCGAGGCACTCCACCTCTTTCCCGGTTAGTACTCCGTGGGACTGCTGCTGGAGTACCTGATCGCACAGTCCGTTGGATTAAGAAAAATGAACGGTGGCTAATCATTTCGGGTACCGTAAAAGAGCTCTATATTTATATGGTTATAAAGTTGTCAAAACTCTCTCTCTCTCTCTGGTTTCTTTTTATAATCATGATATAATTCTTTTGCCATGTCTATCTTTTTTTACTAATCTATATGTATTTCTTTGGCATAACAAAAAATGTATAAAATATTCGGCATGGTTTGCCTCTTGTTCATTAGAACATTATCTCTCGCTCATATTTCCCACCAAACTAACTTTCCATGAATATCCTCTATCACTATTATCATAGCTTTCTCTCCCTTAATTACTGTATGGATAAATTTTGTTGTGAGACATATATATTCTTACACAGTTGGGATGAACTAAAGGATACTTGATCTACGTGCTGTTCATTTTCTATTGTTATAGACACAATATCTTCTGTATGATATGTTGCTCATAGATGTACACATGGACTGATCTATCCACTCATCGTACTGAATGTCTTGCATTCATGAATTCATCCTGGTGAACTTTAATAATATATCTGATCAATTTTGCAATAAAATATACTCGAGCTTAGCAACCTTGAACTCAAGCACAACTCCGCGCGTCTTAAGTTTAACTCATGTGACTTCTTTTCCTCATGGAGGCCGCAGCGACGGATGAAATCGTCCGTTAGATGGAGATCAAGCCGGAGCGATCGTTCGTCAGATGAGCCCAACTCCACCATCGTCGTCACGTGCTGTGAAGGAGGAGCAGCCATCCCCATCGCACTGCGGCGTGAAACGGGAGCCGGCGACCCCACTCCAGCTAGTCAAGGAGGAGCCCAAATTAGACGCCATGTCAAGGAGGATCCCGCGTCCCCCCGCATAACCGCGGCGTCCAGATTGGATGCCGCATGGAGGAGGAGCCAACATCACCGCCGATGCTCAACCGGTACGGCCACATTGACCGGCCCATGTTGCCACCCCGCCACAATCGCCACAGGGAGTTCGTCAAGGACGAGCTGCTGCCCCGCGATCACCGACGTGCGATGATGCATCCTCCACCACCCTGGAGGCGGCGGTCCCTCGGGCTCGAGGATCGTTGTGTCTGAGGAGGAGTGCGTGGTTAGACAACAGGCATGGTATGACCGGTACATGCTGCCCGCCGATGCGCATTCGCCAAGTCTAATGCGACCCCGGAACGGGTCCATAATGACCCAGACCTTGCCGCCGCGTGGGCCCTCGACCGCTCTATCACCATCGTAGAGACGGCCGCCAGGCGCCGCCGCCGTCTTGACAGCAAGCTCGCAAATATTTGCGAGGAGCGGTCGCTTAGCGACTGCTCTACCAACGCCGGCAGGGGCAGGGCAACTGCCTGAGCTTTAAGGGCGTACTCGGCATTGGCCATGGCCGCCCTCCGCACCGCTCAAGAGGAGGTGAGCGGTAGCGAGTGGCCGGACAAGGCTGCCGCGGCGGACCATCGCCCTTCCGTCGTTGTAGGAACGACGATGGCACAGACGGGGACAACGGTGCGGCAGGGCAGGGCAGCCACGCGTATGAGGTGGTTGTTCGGTACAAGTTCTAGGATTTGTTTTCTAGTTTTTAGTTAAGCGATCAAAAATCGGCCTTTCATATAAATTATGTCCGAAATTTAATGAAATTGGTCCAGTTTGATGAAAATTTTCCGATTTGTTCAAATTAGTTTTGAATTATATGCGCCTAGCATTGGATGGTCGGCTACTGCATCCGTGTCTGCGAACTGGTTAGCATTGGAGGTGCCCCTTATATCACTACTCTGGGAAAGCTTCAGATCGCTTGGACCATTGGTTTATGAAATTTATGATTTTGAAATTTTAACTTGAAATTGACTGAATTTTACCAGGATTTCAAAGTTTACAGACATTTGAGAAAATTCAAAAATTGAAAAATACATGCATGTTTTACTAATTTGGGGAAGTTGTAGTTTATTTGAATCATTGGTTTGTGAGATTTATGATTCTAAACCTTCAGCTTCAAAATTTGATCGCCGAAAAGTGAGTCTAACTACCAATTTTGTTAGTTGAAAGATTTTTTCCCTCCGAATATTGTTTTTTTAACACAGTAATGATAGGGTTTTTTCTTGTTCTTTTTTGAGACTCGAACGATAATGATAGGTTTTTTTTCTTCTGAGAAATGAACGATAATGATAGGTATGTCCAAGGGACAGTGAAATAGGGCTTTTATCGGTCGTGCGTGGGTGCGGTGTGTGGGTCGCTTGCCCATCCAGGCTTCGGGCCTTCTTTGACTCTGCTGATCGTACGGCCACCGATGGGAATCCACGGAATCAGTACTCTGATCGACACCAAACAGCCTTCGCGCAATCACCGCCGCCATCAAACAAATCCACCTCCAAGGAAGCCATGGCCGCCGCCTCCTCCTCCACCGTCCTTGGTCCGTCTCCACTATCCGACGGCGACGGCGAGCGCCATGACCCCCCAAACTGGATCCTCCTGGACGGAAAAGAATTCTATGAGACCAGGTCTCACACGAGACCCATCCTGATGGATGACACGTGGCATTCACAAATCACAAAGCACCCCCACCCTCATTTAAAATCAGGGGGAGAAAGATTAGATGCTTTGTGATTTGTGAATGTCACATGTCATCTATCAGGATGGGTCTCACCTGCTAACCGTTAGATCTGGTCTCATATAATTTTTTTCCCTCCTGGACACCCTGGGCTACATCGCTGAATGCCCCAACGCCACCTTCGCCCAGGGCTCCACCAGCACCGGCTAACGCATCGAGGTGTCCTTCTGCACGGCCCGCCCTCCCCACGTCTCCACTTCTGCGTCCACTGCCCGGGCCTCGGACCCGCCGATTTTTCCTTGGCTCCCATGATCATCAGCGCGGAGGCCTCATCCTCTTCTGCGTGTCCGTCAGCCCTTCCATCCTCTTCAATCCGCGTTACCGTGAGTACTTCCTCTACAAGGCGCACCCTCGGTGCCCGGTGCTGGAGCTTCTTCCCCACCCGTACCCGCACCACTTCTGCGACTAGGAGGTCGCCCTCCTGAGCCTCGGCGACGACAGGGCTGAGTACGCCATTGCCATTCTCACAAGCAGGTGCCTGAAGGTGAGCCTCAAGGAGGATGGTACGCTCAACGAGACGGAGTTCGATCTTTGCCTATACCGCTCCTCCAAAGCTCAGGAGGGGTGGACATCCAAAGTGGTGTCCGTGGCAGATCCAGTGAGGGACGCGGTGTGCCCTGTGGATTGTGCACCATACCATGAGACAACCAAGGTGATCACGCTCCGGCGTGGCATGGTCTGCTGGGTTGACCTCTGGCGTGGCATCCTCCTCTGCAATGTGCTCGAGGAAAATCCCCTTCTCCTTGACATCCCGCTACCGCTGCCCGCGAGAGGTAACTGGAGACTCTACCACAAATCCAGCTCATACAAATATCGGGACATCACCGTCAGCCCGCTCAAGGATAGCATCGAGCACATTGAGACTGAAGTCTGCCCACCAAGAAACCCTCCTCCTGATGAGTCCTATATGGACTGGTTTCACCAAAAGCGCCGTGACAAATGGTGCAATGCACCTTGTACGGGTTGGAAGGCCAGGACATGGAGCCTATCGACCACCACGGTTCCTTCATGGAATGACTGGCGCCTTGACTGCACCCTCGATGTTGCTGACATCGATGTCCAACCAATCCATTCTAAGCAGCTGCCTAGCCCGAGGAGCATCAGCGACAACCTCAGCCAAGGGACGTTACTGCAATGCCTCATCATTGGGTTCCCCACCTTGAGCATGGATGATGATATTGTGTACATGCTTTCTAAGGCCTGCCCTGCGGACCAGATGGAAGTAGTGATTGCTGTTGATATGAGGAAGAAGGCGCTTCAGGGAGTGGCTAAGCTTGTTACTGGAAAAGATTTCACTGATACACGTATCTGCACCAGTGAAATCTCCAAATATCTTAGGAAAGATGAAGGTAATTTTGCTTACTACTTGCTTTGTGTATGTGTGACTACATGTATGAATTATCTGCTTATCTTAAACCCCCTCCGTCCGAAAAAGCCTCACATGAGACAAGCTTTTTCGGATGGAGGTATGTACTGATGAACCCCCACCGTACCAATGACAATTCATAAAAAATAACTACACCAATGGGTTCTTGGTAAGCATAGTGTGCCTATTGGGAACGTAACAAGCAATAACACCTTTAATAGAGAATGTGAACTGCTAGCAGTATTCAGCCATTGAAACCTTCAATCGAGGAGAATGTGAGTGGCTAATATAAAGAAATGGAAATCAGTGCATCTTGCCACTTTGCAGTTTAATGACTTCGCTTTGCATCAAAACCAAACCAAAACATGATTGAACCTCTTGTCATAGCATTTGCTTAGTGGATTCATTTTTTCTTACCAGTTGAATATATATGTAGCTAGCGCTCTGAAAGTGTTTCGCTTTTGTTTTTGTCCTTTTGTCTTCCAGTGATCAGGTAGAGCCTCAACAAGGTGTTTCTCAGGCAGTGCAGGGACTTGTCCAATTGGATGTGCATTTATACCCTTGAGTCAAATAACTTCATTCAACAACCAGAAAACAATACGGTTGAAAAATAGCTCAGTAATTTTTTTCCAACTATTGTGAATCTCTGTTAGACAATCAGTCCTTGGATGTTGTTGCCTCATCCTACAGGTATACATGCTAGCCAATTGGCCATCATTTCTGCATACTCTAGTTACATAATTAATTCAAATCTAATTAAAGTCTAGGATTTTGAGTTTGGGTTAGATATGATCAAACCATGCATGCTAGCCATTCATTGACGAAAATTTTAGTTGAACTGCTTACTTTACAACAAAATGATGTGTTTGTCCAACTATTTGTCCACCTGTAAATTTGTTGTGGGACATGCTTGATCCTCCACAATTGTTTTAGGATGGTTAAATTTTTCTAACGAGTATTAGATGTGTTTGCTTCGGGTTCCATGGCTGGAGGAGAATGCTGTGCAATATCCAAGTTCGTAACTACAAATGTAGTTAGTTTATTCTGCAACAAGCACCATCTTATCTCTGTGTCTATGCGTGCATGCGTGCCCCCTATACTCGCTCTTCCATGGTTGTCGTCCAAGTTCAAGTTTGAACTAAAACCATGGCAAGAATTATGGAATGAAGGGAGTAAAAAAATTCTTGGCAAGACACTCAAATCGCAATTTCCTCGGATATATATTACTGGTAGTGTACTATTCTTATGTCACTTAATAACCAGGTTAGGCAAACCTTGTTATGATAGGATTGATAGAAATTCCTCTTGTGGTTTCATCTCCATTACAAATTTTCTATTCTCATGTTTTATTTGAATTGTGTCAGGTAATTATCTCCCACATTCATGCATGTGTGGCCAATTCATAATGGCTATGAGTTTATATTGCTTTTGTGAACAAGGGATTGATCAATACATCCCAAACGGATAAATACAAATAGACTAATTTGTATATTTGTTCAACAATTGTCTCCGACACCTTCCTCCTAGCTTGAGTATGGATGCTGAAGTTAGCTGGAGTGTGGTGAGCGCGATCTCCACCCGCACTGAAATGAGGTGGTAAAGGGCGCGTATCATAAATAACAAAGACATGTCCATGCACTCAAACCTTTAGAGACAACAACTGAAATGATAATTTACCGCAAGTCTGCAAAATTGATGTTGATGTTATCTTGCACATTAGTTAAAGAGTAAATTCAGAGCAAAACAATCGAACACCACCACGTTGTAAAGCACCAATAACTGGACATTTTCATACCGTACCAGTCACTAGCTAATGAACTCTGCGGCATGAGTCACCGCCACTGCCAGTCTCAAGGAAGATGCTGGTGAGCATGGGCAGGTCCATCTTGTTCTCGTGGCTACTTAGGTGTATCCCGGGCGCTCCACAGCATGAGTCCCTGCCACTACCGTTCTCAAGAAAGATGCTGGCGAGCATGGGCATGTCCATCTCGCTCTTGTGGATACTTAGGTGGATCCCGGGAACTCTGCGCCTCCTCCTCCCGTCATCCGTATCGAGTGATCAACTGCTAATGACTCCGCACCCCCGGACAAGTGCCTCCCATGGCACTCCCACCACGCTCATCCCCGTAATGTGGTTCTCCCGAACAACGCAAACCATAACTACCATGGCCTCCCTCCATCCTTCGCTGGGAGTGTGTACATGCATGCGACAAACTGGCAGCGAGCCGCCTCGCCATGGTGAAGGGTTACCGTCCTTTATCGCGACGGTGAGCTGCCGTGGGGCGGTGGTGAAAGGGAGGTCGATGCTTGGTTGTAGGAAGAAGAAAACTAAGGTAGGGGTGGGCTGGCGATGGTCAACCACCGCCGCAAACCTAGTGTTGCTCGTTGTAGGCGCCGACTTCAGAGAGGGTGTGGGATCGGGCAGCCAAATGAATCGTCTAGGATAGAAAAGGGATGATATGAAATTCCTATTCTATCCCCATTCTATTTTTTAGGGAGGCTGGCTCTGCATGGTCTATAACAATGAACTAACCAATATACCCTTGAAGCCAGAATGTACTACCGGAATTCGGATGTAGTATTGTTTTACTCTCCCTTGAAACATGCATGGTCTGGGGATGTGTCCAGCGAGTACAAGTAGGGTCTTTTCTATCTGGGGTCACTACTAGGAAAACCCTTACCAGTAGCGCTGGTTTTTGAGCTACCGGTAGCGCGAGCACCAGCGCTACTGCTACGGCGCTACAGCTATTTTGTAGCAGTAACGCTTGTTTAAACCAGCGCTACTGCTATTTGTATCTAGCAGTAGCGCGCCTCTGTCCATCGCTACTGCTAATACTAGTAGCGTGGCCCTTCAAAACAATGCTACTGGTAAGCAGCGCTGCTACTACTTCAATACCCCACGCTACTGCTAGTATTTTCTTTTTTTTATGTTGCTGTATTCGTATTTTTACAGTTTTTATACAGTTACAACATACACATACACTGGAACTATATGAAAAAGGAATGTCTCATCATCATCATCGAAGTGGTACAACATAGTCTCATCATATCAACATAGTCTCAACACAAATGATGTCGATCTCATCATCATCTCGAAATAGCGATACAAGTTAATGATCACATGTCTCTTACATTGTCATCGTAGACACATGTTTCATCATCTACCTAAACTAAGACATAAACGATAAGAGCGATCATGATGATCAAAAGCGGTATGATGTAGTAGTTTTTGCGGCGGCGCTGGTTCTGAATCCCCTGTTGTGCTATGAATCTCAAGTAACTAGCTTCGGCTTCCGCTCTGCTATCAAACCCTTTCTGGCTTCCGCTGAAGAAGCTAGAGACTTGGGCCTGACACTCTGGCCACTCATCATACACACCCGGAACATGCCCTACATACATGGCATACCACTTCCTCGCCATCGTTGATCTATATACCTGTCAGAGATGCATATATATATACCATGAAGTGAATTCAACAAAACAGTTATGAAATAGAAGCAACATATATAGTAAACATAGTTAACAAATTTCATCGTACCGAAAGTAATTAACTAGAGCACGGCACCATACATCTAATAGTTTCATCGTACTGAGAGATTCGAAGTTTCGTCGTACATAAAGTAACAAGTAACTAAACAGACACATTGTTTTTACGCAGTGCACTCTTCCCATCTATCCATATCCGGAAGGGTGTCACCAAGCTTAGTGAAATGCGTCATGTCCTGACGCTGTAGGGCAATGCGGGTTCGGACGTCAGCTCGCGATATTGGGCCGCCGTAGAACATCCCATTCTCTTCGAGGACATCTTTGATGATGATGGACGCAATTTCCTGTTGGATCCGGTAGAAATCATTTCGAAGTCGATTATCCGGCACGGCTCCAAAGGATTCGGCCCATCTCTGGATATGGGTATCGGATGAAGATTTCATGCAAAGTGATTGCACATCCCTTCTGTACTCCATCATTAGATGGATGACGTAGAATCCATCATTCTCACTTCTTGCCGGTTGCTGGATGCAACAGAAGTCAGTCTTGTGGCTGAAACAAAGCCCGACCTTATTTGTTTTTTTGCATTGGACGTAGCCACCCCGCATGCTGAAGCCCAGTATAGGTTTGTCCAAAACATACTTTATGTGTGTGTAATCTTTCTTCTGTATGTTCTTCGACGGGTCCAAATATAGAGCGCGGGAGTAACGCGGTAAAGAACAATGAGAACGGCAAGACACCTGAGGGAGTCCTGGATTAGGGGGTCTCCGGATAGCCGGACTATCTCCATTGGCCGGACTGTTAGACTATGAAGATGCAAGATTGAAGACTTCGTCTCGTGTCCGGATGGGACTCTACTTGGCGTGGAAGGCAAGCTAGGCAATATGTATATGGATATCTCCTCCTTTGTAACCAACCTTGTGTAACCCTAAACCTCTCCGGTGTCTATATAAACCGAAGGATTTTAGTCCGTAGGACAACATACAATCATATCATAGGCTAGCTTCTAGGGTTTAGCCTCTCCGATCTCGTGGTAGATCTACTCTTGTAACACCCATATCATCAATATTAATCAAGCAGGACGTAGGGTTTTACCTCCATCGAGAGGGCCCGAACCTGGGTAAAACTTCGTGTCCCTTGCCTCCTGTTACCATCCGGCCTAGATGCACAGTTTGGGACCCCCTACCCGAGATCCGCTGGTTTTGACACCGACATCGGTGCTTTCATTGAGAGCTCTGCTGTGCCGTCGCCACCAGGAAGGATGTCTCGTCCCATCTTTAAAGACGGCACTATCGCTGAGGGAGCTCTGGCTATCGGCCAAACTCTCCGGTTAGGTGGTTTTCTTATGACCGCCTGTTCGGCCGCTGCGCCGACGATGACTTCTCGGGTCATCGAAAGCAATCTTCACGTCAACTCGGGACTCGCCGAGCAGTTAGATCCAATGGAGCTCTCTTCCCTGAAAGAGCTCTTGGATCGCATCGCCGCCCTGGGAGTCGCTACAGACTACGATCAGATTGGGCCTCAACCCGATCTGAGAGAAATTAACTCTCCCCAGGTCACCCATCATGTTGCAGTGGTGGAAGAACAATGCGGCAACCCTTCATCCATCTTAAGGACTAGCTATGTCCAGATTCCCGATCCCTCCAAGCCGGATACCCGCGGAGGGGAGGATGTCACTCAAAGCCTGAACCCAGAATCGGGCAGCGGGCTAGATTTACCGGAAAACGTCCAAGAATCCAAGCTTTCGAGTTCGGAAACTCCTTGGCCACCGAGCCTCAGATTGGGTGAGGATTCGGATTCAATTCCACCCACCCACCCAAACATACGCGATCTATCCCAAATTAGGCAAGATCCCGAAGAAACAGTACACCATTACTGGGCCAGATTCCTCCTGGTCAAGAACAACATAAAGGACTGCCGCGAGGAAGACGCGATTTCATTCTTCTGCAATAATTGCACGGACAAGGGAATCCTCAACGCCATAAGTCGTCGCGAAATTACACGCTTTGCCGACTTGGCGTCCATAGTACGAAAGTACTGTGCGATGGAAAGCGTCTGGAAAACCGAAATAAAATTTTGGGATTATCCGGCCCTGAATGCAAACCCAGTCCGAAATAAAAGGGTGCATTATCACAATACACCTGGGTTAACTACCAAAAAGCAAAAGCCCTCTACGGGGCAAGGAACCGTACTGGAGGGATGGCTCAATGGACCCTGCAAAATTCATAGTACAGCGGATGCGATACCGACGCACAGCCTTAGAGCATGCTGGATACTCCGGCAGGTGGCCAAAAGTGGCGAGGATCTACTCCTCCCAAAAACCATAGAGCACCACCCCGAGGACAACAATATGGTCTTAACGGTCTTTGAGACCTTCGCATCAAATAATAGACGGAAGCGAACACTCCGCAGCATGTCCGAAATCTGCCACATAGCAGAAACAAATCCTTGGAGCGACACGACTATTACCTTCAATGCCAGTGACAAACCTAAATTCTGAATAGCCTGAGTACCAGCCGCACTGGTCCTCAGTCCAATCATGGACGGCTTTCGACTCACCAAGGTACTCATGGACGGCGGCAGCGGATTAAACCTCATCTATGAGGAAACTTTTCAAAAGATGGAAATAGACTGGAGCCGCATTAAGCAAAGCAGCACAACCTTTAGAGGAATCATCCCCAGTCGGGAAGCACGCTGCGCTGGAAAAATCACACTAGACGTGGTATTCGGCACGCCGGATAATTACAGGTCTGAAGAAATTACATTCCAAGTGGCCCCGTTCAGTAGCGGATACCACGCTCTATTAGGGTGGGAGGCGTTTACAATCTTCCAAGCCATACCTCATTACGGGTACATGAAGCTCAAAATGCCTGGGCCCAACGGAATCATCACTATTGCTAGTGATCCGGACATAGCACTCCGTGCCAAAAATAAGACAGCTGCACTGGCCCTTAAGGCACTATCCGAAGCCCTAGCGGCCGAAGAACTAATTGCGCTGCGCTCCACGGTGAACAGGGACGATGTGATACTCGATAAAAGATCCAGGTCCACCTCCTTTAAGCCGGCGGACGAAATAATCAAATTCCAAGTCCATCCAACGGACCCTACAAAAACAGCTTCCATCGGGGCACAATTAAACCCTGATGTCGACACCGCACTGTGAGAGTTCCTACACGAGAACTGGGACATTTTTGCCTGGCACCCTTCAGACATGCTAGAAATACCACGTAGGCTGGCTGAACACAGCCTAAATATCCTAAAAGGATTCAAGCCAGTCAAGCAGGCTCTTTGATGTTTCTCCGAGCCTAAAAGACAAGCCATGGGAGAGGAACTAGCCAAGCTATTGGAGGCCGGATTCATCAGAGACATAAAACATCCGGACTGGTTAGCAAACCTGGTGATGGTACCAAAGAAGGACAAATCCTGGCGCTTGTGCGTCGATTTTAAGGACCTTAATAAGGCCTGCCCATAGGATCCCTTCCCCCTCCCCCGCATCGATCAAATCATCGATGCTACCGCAGGACACGATTCATTGTGTTTCCTCGACGCATACTCCGGCTACCATCAAATCAAAATGGCAGAGCCAGACCAAGCCGCAACGGCATTCATCACACCATACGGCCCATTCTGCTTCAACACAATGCCCTTCGGGCTAAAAAACGCCGGTGCAACATATCAGCCCATGATTCAGACATGCCTGGCAAACCAGATCGGCAAAACAGTGGAGGCATACGTGGATGACGTGGTCGTTAAAACCAAGTATGTCGAAACTCTAGTAGACGACTTGAGGCTCACATTCGACAACCTCCGAACATATGACATCAAGCTCAATCCGGAAAAATGTGTCTTCGGCGTACCAGCAGGAAAGCTCCTGGGATTCATTGTCTCCAATAGAGGTATTGAAGCTAATCCGGCCAAAATCCGAGTGTTGTCACAGTTGGCCACCCCAACAGACCTCAAACAAATACAAAAATTAACTGGATGCGTGGCGGCTCTACTTTATTGCCTCCTCCGGCGCACCGAACACTTCGAGTGGACGGACGCCGCCACGGCCGGACTCAACAAAATAAAATCCATATTGGCAACAAACCCAGTCCTGGCCGCGCCAAACATTGGCGAACCAATGCTATTATACATTGCGGCAACTCATCAAGTAGTAAGCGCAGTGCTTGTCGTCGAGCGAGAAGTGGACGGACACAAATTTCCCATTCAAAAGCCGGTTTACTACGTGTCCACTGTCCTTACTCCACGCAAATCACGGTACCCGCATTATCAAAAGATAGCGTACGCGGTATTGATGGCATCCCAGAAGGTGAGACACTACTTTCAAGAGTGTTCGATAATGGTACCCTTGGAAGTACCACTTAACGATATTATAAACAACTGCGACACGACAGGCCGGATTGCCAAATGGGCCATTGAGCTCCTCCTGTTCGACATAACTTACAAGCCACGATGAGCTATTAAATCGCAAGTTTTGTCTGACTTCGTCGCTGAATGGACGGAAGCTGAACTCCCTAAAGAGTACGACACATATTCAAACTGGATCATGCACTTCGACGGCTCCAAAATGTTGGCTGGTCTGGGGGCTGGCATCATTTTGACATCCCCAACAGGAGACACCGTTCAATATGTACTGCAGATAATGTATACGGACTCCAACAACGCAGCCGAATATGAGGCCCTTCTACATGGTCTCCGGATGGAAGTATCCATGGGCATTCAACGCCTAGAGGTGTGCGGGGATTCAAACCTTGCAATATCCCAAATAAATGGAGACTTTGATGCCAAGGACCCAAAAATGGCCGCTTGTCGCAATGCCGTCCTAAAAATGTCAGCTCGGTTCGAGGGGCTCGAATTTCACCATGTGGCTCGGGAAAAGAATCAGGCGGCGGATATCCTCGCCCGCATTGGCGCAAAACGCGACGCGGTGCCTCCCAACATTTTTCTGGAAAGGCTTTTCAAGCCATCCGTAGCATGGGAAGGGGACACTGGTAACAACAGTCCGGATCCGGCCAAAATACCCGATACAGAGCTCTCTGACACAATCGGAGGCTCCGCCACCGAAATAACACAATCAGCCCACGAAATAATGGCCATCATTGCCCCGTGGACAGAACCATTCCTGGCCTACCTAATTAGACAGGAACTTCCGGAGGACCAAAATGAGGCACGCTGCATAGTGCGGCGATCCAAAGCCTACAGGGTCCACGAGGGAGAATTGTACAAAAAAAGCGCTACCGGAGTCCTTCAAAGGTGCATCTCCGAAGAGGAAGGGCGGAATCTTTTGGCAGAAATTCACGCCGGACTCGACGGTCATCACGCCGCAGCCCGGGCTCTTGTAAGCAAGGCCTTCCGCATAGGATTTTATTGGCCAACGGCCCGGGCAGATGCACATGACTTGGTCCAACGTTGCACCGGTGCCGGCTCTTTGCAAATCAAAGCCACATGCCACCCACCGCCCTACAAACGATCCCCATTACATGGCCCTTCGCGGTCTGGGGGCTTGACATGGTCAGACCCCTTAAAGGGGGAACCCACAAGAAAAAAATACTTATTGGTCATGGTGGATAAATTCACCAAATGGATAGAGGCTAAACCGGTAAAAACAGCCGAATCCGGACCGGTGATAGATTTCATATCCGGGGTCGTACACCGTTACAGCGTCCCCCATAGCATCATCACTGATAACGGCACGAACTTCACGGCCGACGAGGTAAAACTCTGGTGCAGCAAAATGGGCATCAAGCTCCATTACGCTTCAGTCTACCACCCACAAACCAACGATCAAGTCGAACGAGCAAATAGTCTTATAATGAGCGGCATTAAACCCCGATTAGTGCGCTCCTTAACGGAGTCCGATACGCACTGGGTAGAGGAGCTCGACTCCGTACTCTGGGGACTGCGTACCACGCCAAATCATAGTACCGGATATACACCATTTTTTATGGTGTACGTCGCAGAGGCAGTCCTGCCCTGTGACCTAATTCATGACTCACCTCGAGTGCGCATGTACGAAGAAAGAGAAACCGAGCTCGATCGGCAGGACGGTCTGGATACATTGGAGGAAGAGCGCGACATAGCCAAAGCCCGTTCCGCATTTTACCAGCAATAGGCTCGCAGATACCAAAGAGAAGTACGGGCCAAAGCTTATAATGTTGGCGAACTAGTTCTACGGCTGCCGGATAAGAAAAAGAATAAGCTCGAGCCCAAATGGGAAGGTCCCTTCATTATCGACCAAGTTCTGACCGGTGGAGCGTACCGACTGCGGGATGCATCGACCAGTCGACTCGAGCCGAACCCATGGAACGCAGCCAGACTCTGAAGATTCTATGCCTAGCTCCGGACTTTATGTTAGTCCCCTCCCTTCGTCCATTTTTTGCATATGCATCATCCGTCTTGTTTCCCTTTCTTTCTTTTTATTTCCATAGGCCTTCAAGGGTCACCTTGTGCCTCACTCATACATCACAGATGCGCTAGCCGCACTCTCCATACCTGGGGGCTGTTGGGGAACGTAGTAATTTCAAAAAAAATTCCTACGCACACGCAAGATCATGGTGATGCATAGCAACGAGAGGGGAGAGTGTGATCTACGTACCCTTGTAGATCGACAACGGAAGCGTTATCACAACGTGGTTGATGTAGTCGTACGTCTTCACGGCCCGACCGATCAAGCACCGAAACTACGGCACCTCCGAGTTCTAGCACACGTTCAGCTCGATGACGATCCCCGGACTCCGATCCAGCAAAGTGTCAGGGAAGAGATCCGTCAGCATGACGGCATGGTGATGATCTTGATGTACTACCGTCGCAGGGCTTCGCCTAAGCACCGCTACAATATTATCGAGGACTATGGTGGAAGGGGGCACCGCACACGGCTAAGAATATGATCACGTGGATCAACTTGTCTCTAGGGGT
>NC_041392.1:701025883-701032701 GCF_002162155.2 Triticum dicoccoides | reverse complement strand
GGGGGAGGGGCGCGCGGCCCAGCCCTGGCCACCTCTCCTCTCTTCCACTAAAGCCCACTAAGGCCCATATACCTCCCGGGGGGTTCCGGTAACCTCCCGGTACTCCGGTAAATTCCCGATTTCACCCGGAACACTTCCTATATCCAAATATAGGCTTCCAATATATCAATCTTTATGTCTCGACCATTTCGAGACTCCTCGTCATGTTCGTGATCACATCCGGGACTCCGAACAAACTTCGGCACATCAAAATGCATAAACTCATAATATAACTGTCATCGAAACCTTAAGCGTGCGGACCCTACGGGTTCGAGAACAATGTAGACATGACCGAGACACGTCTCCGGTCAATAACCAATAGCGGAACCTAGATGCTCATATTGGCTCCTACATACTCTACGAAGATCTTTTATCGGTCAGACCGCATAACAACATACGTTGTTCCCTTTGTCATCGGTATGTTACTTGCCCGAGATTCGATCGTCGGTATCTCAATACCTAGTTCAATCTCGTTACCGGCAAGTCTCTTTACTCGTTCCATAATACATCATCTCACAACTAACTCATTAGTTGCAATGCTTGCAAGGCTTATGTGATGTGCATTACCGAGAGGGCCCAGAGATACCTCTCCGACAATCGGAGTGACAAATCCTAATCTCGAAATACGCCAACCCAACATGTACCTTTGGAGACACCTGTAGAACACCTTTATAATCACCCAGTTACGTTGTGACGTTTGGTAGCACACAAAGTGTTCCTCCGGCAAACGGGAGTTGCATAATCTCATAGTCATAGGAACATGTATAAGTCATGAAGAAAGCAATAGCAACATACTAAACGATCGGGTGCTAAGCTAATGGAATGGGTCATGTCAATCAGATCATTCACCTAATGATGTGATCCCGTTAATCAAATAACAACTCTTTGTCCATGGTTAGGAAACATAACCATCTTTGATTAATGAGCTAGTCAAGTAGAGGCATACTAGTGACACTCTGTTTGTCTATATATTCACACATGTATTATGTTTCTGGTTAATACAATTCTAGCATGAATAATAAACATTTATCATGATATAAGGAAATAAATAATAACTTTATTATTGCCTCTAGGGCATATTTCCTTCAGTCTCCCACTTGCACTAGAGTCAATAATCTAGATTACACAGTAATGATTCTAACACCCATGGAGCCTTGGTGCTGATCATGTTTTGCTCGTGGAAGAGGCTTAGTCCATGGGTCTGCTACATTCAGATCCGTATGTATCTTGCAAATCTCTATGTCTCCCACCTGGACTAGATCCCGGATGGAATTGAAGCGTCTCTTGATGTGCTTGGTTCTCTTGTGAAATCTAGATTCCTTTGCCAAGGCAATTGCACCAGTATTGTCACAAAAGATTTTCATTGGACCCGATGCACTAGGTATGACACCTAGATCAGATATGAACTCCTTCATCCAGACTCCTTCATTTGCTGCTTCCGAAGCAGCTATGTATTCCACTTCACACATATATCCCGCCACGACGCTTTGTTTAGAACTGCACCAACTGACAGCTCCACCGTTTAATGTAAATACGTATCCGGTTTGCGATTTAGAATCGTCCGGATCAGTGTCAATGCTTGCATCGACGTAACCATTTACGATTAGCTCTTTGTCACCTCCATAAACGAGAAACATATCCTTAGTCCTTTTCAGGTATTTCAGGATGTTCTTGACCGCTGTCCAGTGATCCAGTCCTCGATTACTTTGGTACCTCCCTGCTAGACTTATAGCAAGGCACACATCAGGTCTGGTACACAGCATTGCATACATGATAGAGCCTATGGCTGAAGCATATTGAACATCTTTCATTTTCTCTCTATCTTCTGCAGTGGTCGGGCATTGAGTCTGACTCAACTTCACACCTTGTAACACAGGCAAGAACCCTTTCTTTGCTTGATCCATTTTGAACTTCTTCAAAACTTTGTCAAGGTATGTGCTTTGTGAAAGTCCAATTAAGCGTCTTGATCTATCTCTATAGATCTTAATGCCTAATATGTAAGCAGCTTCACCGAGGTCTTTCATTGAAAAACTCTTATTCAAGTATCCCTTTATGCTATCCAGAAATTCTATATCATTTCCAATTAGTAATATGTAATTCACATATAATATCAGAAATGCTACAGAGCTTCCACTCACTTTCTTGTAAATACAGACTTCTCCAAAAGTCTGTATAAAACCAAATGCTTTGATCACACTACCAAAGCGTTTATTCCAACTCCGAGAGGCTTGCACCAGTCCATAAATGGATCGCTGGAGCTTGCACACTTTGTTAGCTCCCTTTGGATCGACAAAACCTTCTGGTTGCATCATATACAACTCTTCTTCCAGAAATCCATTCAGGAATGCAGTTCTGACATCCATCTGCCAAATTTCATAATCATAAAATGCGGCAATTGCTAACATGATTTGGACAGACTTAAGCATCGCTACGGGTGAGAAGGTCTCATCGTAGTCAATCCCTTGAACTTGCCGAAAATCTTTTGCGGCAAGTCGAGCTTTGTAGACAGTAATGTTACCGTCAGCATCAGTCTTCTTCTTGAAGATCCATTTATTCTCAATTGCTTGCCGATCAGTGGGCAAGTCAACCAAAGTCCATACTTTGTTCTCATACATGGATCCCATCTCAGATTTCATGGCTTCAAGCCATTTTGCAGAATCTGGGCTCACCATCGCTTCTTCATAGTTCATAGGTTCATCATGATCTAGTAGCATGACTTCCAGAACAGGGTTACCGTACCACTCTGGTGCGGATCTCACTCTGGTTGATCTACGAGGTTCAGTAGTATCTTGTTCTGAAGTTTCATGATCATCATCATTAGCTTCCTCACTAATTGGTGTAGGTGTCACAGAAACAGGTTTTTGTGATGTACTACTTTCCAACAAGGGAGTAGGTACAGTTACCTCGTCAAGTTCTACTTTCCTCCCACTCACTTCTTTCGAGAGAAACTCCTTCTCCAGAAAGTTTCCGAATTTAGCAACAAAAGTCTTGCCTTCGGATCTGTGATAGAAGGTGTATCCAATAGTTTCCTTTGGATATCCTATGAAGACATATTTCTCCGATTTGGGTTCGAGCTTATCAGGTTGAAGCTTTTTCACATAAGCATGGCAGCCCCAAACTTTCGGAAACGACAACTTTGGTTTCTTGCCAAACCACAGTTCATAAGGTGTCGTCTCAACGGATTTTGATGGTGCCCTATTTAACGTGAATGCGGCCGTCTCTAGAACGTATCCCCAAAACGATAGCGGTAAATCAGTAAGGGACATCATAGATCGTACCATATCTAGTAAAGTACGATTACGACGTTCGGACACACCATTACGCTGTGGTGTTCCGGGTGGCGTGAGTTGCGAAACTATTCCACATTGTTTCAAATGTACACCAAACTCGTAACTCAAATATTCTCCTCCACGATCAGATCGTACGAATTTTATTTTCTTGTTACGATGATTTTCAACTTCACTCTGAAATTCTTTGAACTTTTCAAATGTTTCAGACTTGTGTTTCATTAAGTAGATATACCCATATCTACTTAAGTCATCTGTGAAGGTGAGAAAATAACGATATCCGCCACGAGACTCAATATTCTTCGGACCACATACATCTGTATGTATGATTTCTAACAAATCTGTTGCTCTCTCCATAGTACCGGAGAACGGTGTCTTTGTCATCTTACCCATAAGGCACGGTTCGCAAGTACCAAGTGATTCATAATCAAGTGGTTCCAAAAGCCCATCAGTATAGAGTTTCTTCATGCGCTTTATTCCGATATGACCCAAACGGCAGTGCCACAAATAAGTTGCACTATCATTATCAACTCTGCATCTTTTGGCTTCAACACTATGAATATGTGTGTCACTACTATCGAGATTTAATAAGAATAGACCACTCCTTAAGGGTGCATGACCATAAAAGATATTACTCATGTAAATAGAACAACCATTATTCTCTGATTTAAATGAAGAACCGTCTCGCATCAAACAAGATCCAGATATAATGTTCATGCTTAATGCTGGCACCAAATAACAATTATTTAGGTCTAATATTAATCCCGAAGGTAGATGTAGAGGTAGCGTGCCGACTGCGATCACATCGACTTTGGAACCATTTCCCACGCGCATCGTCACCTCGTCCTTAGCCAATCTTCGCTTAATCCGTAGTCCCTATTTCGAGTTGCAAATATTAGCAACCGAACCAGTATCAAATACCCAAGTGCTACTGCGAGCATTAGTAAGGTACACATCAATAACATGTATATCACATATACCTTTGTTCACCTTGCCATCCTTCTTATCCACCAAATACTTGAGGCAGTTCCGCTTCCAGTGACCAGTCTGCTTGCAGTAGAAGCACTCAGTTTCAGGCTTAGGTCCAGGTTTGGGTTTCTTCTCTTGAGCAGCAACTTGCTTGTTGTTCTTTTTGAAGTTCCCCTTCTTCTTCCCTTTACCCTTTTTCTTGAAACTAGTGGTCTTGTTGACCATCAACACTTGATGCTCCTTCTTGATTTCTACCTCCGCAGCTTTCAGCATTGCGAAGAGCTCGGGAATAGTCTTATTCATCCCTTGCATATTATAGTTCATCACGAAGCTCTTGTAGCTTGGTGGCAGTGATTGGAGAATTCTGTCAATGACGCAATCATCTGGAAGATTAACTCCCAATTGAATCAAGTGATTATTATACCCAGACATTTTGAGTATATGCTCACTGACAGAACTGTTCTCCTCCATCTTGCAGCTATAGAACTTATTGGAGACTTCATATCTCTCAATCCGGGCATTTGCTTGAAATATTAACTTCAACTCCTGGAACATCTCATATGCTCCATGACGTTCAAAACGTCGTTGAAGTCCCGATTCTAAGCCGTAAAGCATGGCACACTGAACTATCGAGTAGTCATCAGCTTTGCTCTGCCAGACGTTCATAACATCTGGTGTTGCTCCAGCAGCAGGCCTGGCACCCAGCGGTGCTTCCAGGACATAATTCTTCTATGCAGCAATGAGGATAATCCTCAAATTACGGACCCAGTCCGTGTAATTGCTACCATCATCTTTCAACTTTGCTTTCTCAAGGAACGCATTAAAATTCAACGGAACAACAACACGGGCCATCTATCTACAATCAAACATGAATAAGCAATATACTATTAGGTACTAAGTTCATGATAAATTTAGGTTCAATTAATCATATTACTTAAAGAACTCCCACTTAGATAGACATCCCTCTAATCCTCTAAGTGATTACGTGATCCAAATCAACTAAACCATGTCCGATCATCACGTGAGATGGAGTAGTTTCATTGGTGAACATCGCTATGTTGATCATATCTACTATATGATTCACGCTCGACCTTTCGGTCTCTGTGATCTGAGGCCATATCTGTATATGCTTGGCTCGTCAAGTATAACCTGAGTATTCCGCGTGTGCAACTGTTTTGCACCTGTTGTATTTGAACGTAGAGCCTATCACACCCGATCATCACGTGGTGTCTCAGCACGAAGAACTTTCACAACGGTGCATACTCAGGGAGAACACTTCTTGATAATTAGTGAGAGATCATCTTATAATGCTACCGTGAATCAAAGCAAGATAAGATGCATAAAAGATAAAAATCACATGCAATCAATATAAGTGATATGATATGGCCATCATCATCTTGTGCTTGTGATCTCCATCTTCGAAGCATCGTCATGATCACCATCGTCACCGGCGCGACACCTTGATCTCCATCGTAGCATCGTTGTCGTCTTGCCAATATTATGCTTCCACGACTATCGCTACCGCTTAGTGATAAAGTAAAGCATTACAGTGCGATTGGATTGCATACAATAAAGCGACAACCATATGGCTCCTGCCAGTTGCCGATAACTCGGTTACAAAACATGATCATCTCATACAATAAAATTTAGCATCATGTCTTGACCATATCACATCACAACATGCCCTGCAAAAACAAGTTAGACGCCCTCTACTTTGTTGTTGCATGTTTTACGTGGCTACTACGGGCTTAAGCAAGAACCAATCTTACCTACGCGTCAAAACCACAATGATAGTTTGTCAAGTTGGTGTTGTTTTAACCTTCGCAAGGACCGGGCGTAGCCACACTCGGTTCAACTAAAGTTGGAGAAACTGTCACCCGCTAGCCACCTTTGTGTAAAGCACGTCGGGAGAACCGGTCTCGCGTAAGCGTACGCGTAATGTCGGTCCGGGCCGCTTCGTCCAACAATACCGCCGAACCAAAGTATGACATGCTGGTAAGCAGTATGACTTATATCGCCCACAACTCACTTGTGTTCTACTCGTGCATATAACATCAACATATAAAACCTAGGCTCGGATGCCACTATTGGGGAACGTTGTAATTTCAAAAAAAATTCCTACGCACACGCAAGATCATGGTGATGCATAGCAACGAGAGGGGAGAGTGTGATCTACGTACCCTTGTAGATCGACAATGGAAGTGTTATCACAACGTGGTTGATGTAGTCGTACGTCTTCACGGCCCGACCGATCAAGCACCAAAACTACGGCACCTCCGAGTTCTAGCACACATTTAGCTCGATGACGATCCCCGGACTCCAATCCAGCAAAGTGTCGGGGAAGAGTTCCGTCAGCACGACGGCGTGGTGACGATCTTGATGTACTACAGTCGTAGGGCTTCGCCTAAGCACCGCTACAATATTATCGAGGACTATGGTGGAAGGGGGCACCGCACACGGCTAAGAATATGATCACATGGATCAACTTGTCTCTAGGGGTGCTCCCTGCCTCCGTATATAAAG
>NC_041392.1:701002368-701025525 GCF_002162155.2 Triticum dicoccoides | reverse complement strand
GAGGGCGCGCCAGGAGGAGTCCTACTCCCTCCGGGAGTAGGATTCCCCCCTTTCCTAGTTGGAATAGGATTCGGGAGGGGGGAAAGAGGAGAGAGAGAAGGAAGGGGGGCGCTGCCCCCCTCTCCTTGTCCTATTCGGATTAGGGGGGGAGGGGCGCGTGGCCCAGCCCTGGCCACCTCTCCTCTCTTCCACTAAAGCCCACTAAGGCCCATATACCTCCCGGGGGGTTCCGGTAACCTCCCGGTACTCCAGTAAAATCCCGATTTCACCCGGAACACTTCTGATATCCAAATATAGGCTTCCAATATATCAATCTTTATGTCTCGACCATTTCGAGACTCCTCGTCATGTCCGTGATCACATCCGGGACTCCGAACAAACTTCGGCACATCAAAATGCATAAACTCATAATATAACTGTCATCGAAACCTTAAGCGTGCGGACCCTACGGGTTCGAGAACAATGTAGACATGACCGAGACACGTCTCCGGTCAATAACCAATAGCGGAACCTGGATGCTCATATTGGCTCCTACATATTCTACGAAGATCTTTTATCGGTCAGACCGCATAACATCATACGTTGTTCCCTTTGTCATCGGTATGTTACTTGCCCGAGATTCGATCGTCGGTATCTCAATACCTAGTTCAATCTCGTTACCGGCAAGTCTCTTTACTTGTTCTGTAATACATCATCTCACAACTAACTCATTAGTTGCAATGCTTGCAAGGCTTATGTGATGCGCATTACCGAGAGGGCCCAGAGCTACCTCTCCGACAATCGGAGTGACAAATCCTAATCTCGAAATACGCCAACCCAACATGTACCTTTGGAGACACCTGTAGAACACCTTTATAATCACCCAGTTACGTTATGACGTTTGGTAGCACACAAAGTGTTCCTCCGACAAACGGGAGTTGCATAATCTCATAGTCATAGGAACATGTATAAGTCATGAAGAAAGCAATAGCAACATACTAAACGATCGGGTGCTAAGCTAATGGAATGGGTCATGTCAATCAGATCATTCACCTAATGATGTGATCCCGTTAATCAAATAACAACTCTTTGTCCATGGTTAGGAAACATAACCATTTTTGATTAATGAGCTAGTCAAGTAGAGGCATACTAGTGACACTCTATTTTTTATGTATTCACACATGTATTATGTTTCCGGTTAATACGATTCTAGCATGAATAATAAACATTTATCATGATATAAGGAAATAAATAATAACTTTATTATTGCCTCTAGGGCATATTTCATTCAGGGGCTTCTCTCACAGAAGCTTAAATTATTTACCTGGGCCCCACGCCCAACACATGTGTTATACTTCCGTATGTACCTTTTTTCACCATTATATGCATCGATATGACTTAAGTTTTGGCCAAACTGGGTTGCCTGGCTCTTGTATTTATGCCCTACATTCCCGTTAATTCGGCTAGTGCATACGGGGAGCACCTCTGCGATTGTTACCGCCGGGTCAGCCGGACGTGTACCTCAGACTGGGTGAAGCCGAAAGCTAGCGTTCTTAAGAGAATATTCGGTCGGTGAACAAAAGATGACTGACGGTGTCCGGGACTAGGGGGTACTCAACACGTCATCTCCCGATCTGATAGATTGGGCCGAGGACCCCCGTGGCTGTATACTCATCGACCAGTTCGGACAGCAGCCGCATACAAGGAAGATTCCACAAGACTTGGCGATCAAGACAAGGACTCCTCCCCACCGGCGTATTTGGCTAGGACTCTTGTTATCCTAGGCCTCTGGTGCATTATATATACCGAGGCTAGGCTAGTCGATAGAATATATACATACAATCATACCATGGGCTAGCTTCTAGGGTTTAGCCTCTCCGATCTCGTGGTAGATCTACTCTTGTACTACCCATATCATCAATATTAATCAAGCATGACGTAGGGTTTTACCTCCATCGAGAGGGCCCGAACCTGGATAAAACTTCGTGTCCCTTGCCTCCTGTTACCATCCGGCATCCGACCTAGACGCACAGTTCGAGACTCCCTACCCGAGATCCGCCGGTTTTGACACCAACATTGGTGCTTTCATTGAGAGTTTCGCTGTGTGATCGACAAAAGGATCGATGGCTCGCATGCAGATCAACTGCGACTTCGGCATCTTCGTCACTAGCTCGACTGATCACCTTGGTTCGACCAAGAACTGCGCCCCGTGTTTAGATCACCATGTTCGGACGAGGGCCTTCATCAAACATCAACTCCGATCTCTATCAAGATCATGGAGGAATCATCCATGGAGCTCGGGGGCTCAACGTCAACATTGCCCTCAAGCGACCGTGCTATTTTTCTGGGCAGCGAACTCGTATCTGCCGCCACCACCTCCTCGAGTATCGCTTTGACGATCGCTTTGGTGGAATTGTGCGGAATTGAGTCTACAACAACCCTGGAAAATTTCGTCGAGTTCCGATGGAGGAATCTCTGGCAATCCACGATATACCGGAGCCCTGTCAAATCTGGACGGGAATCTGGATGAGTTTAGGGCGTGGTGTCCAGCTTCTAGCTCGGACGTCCTTTGGAAGATCCAACCGTTGATCGGCTGTGGAATTCCTATATCTACCAGCTCTCAAAATTTCAACTCGATCCGACCGTCCAAACTCTGGGAAACTTCCGATTAGTACATCACTTTTCGGATCTGTTTTCTGCGCGAAAACGAATCCGACCCGAGTTCGTCTTTTTTATGAACGGGATTTCGGACATCCCTTTTGAAGGAAGTTTTATATGAGGTATTGTGTTTTGTTCCCAAACACATCCCACTAACTTTGAGATCTTTTGAACATGATCTTCAACATCATACTGGTGTCAAACCAGTCCGGCAATATTGCTCCATGGCTGCCGACCTGCATTAGACACGTCGTCACTTTGTTGAGCCGAGCTCAACTTCTTCGGATCATCATCTCGGCAAGCCGGACAAGAGTCCGGCATCGCAAAGGATAAACCATCACCAACATCGCCGCCCCACGGATTACATGGAGCGGGCATACCGGCATCGTCGCACGGTCGCTTCATCAAGCCGGCATCGACCACGTCACGACCTGCATCAGCAGGACCGCACTATTGCTTCTTCAAGCTGGTGTCCATCCCGCCGACCTACTTCGACTCATCGGCTGACATCGAGGCTTCGACATCTCGGCTGGACCGGGGGCTTCGCCATCTCTTCATCAACCTACTCCGGACACTTCGGCGTCACTAGCCGACTAGCTCCGTCACGTTAGCTGGGCCGATGGCTTTGCCTCGGCGAGCCAACCTTTGCCAGCATTGCCATGTCGTCGTTTTATCGCCCATCAGGCAATGGGTGTGCGGATCGAGTCCCAATTTTGGGAATCACCTTCCTTCGGATTGCTACAACAAATAAACCAGGTGCTATTAATCCAAGTATTTTTTGCTTGTTTGGGTTCATTTTTCCCAAGGAATTATTACTCTGGTTTGTCCATCATATGTACACAGGTCTATCAAATGGTGGCCGCATTAACGAAGTCGCATGGTGGTTCGGTCAGTTTCCGTACATAGTCTGGCGAACGCCGCATCCGGAGCTCAGACCGACCTGCGAATTCAGGCTTTGTCACGCCTTTACCGCATCACGCCGACGCCCTGCATCGACATTGACTTCGGCGTCAGGCCATATTTCTTTTATTACTCACTTTGCATAAATTATTTATTATGCAACGATTTTTTTAATTATCATTATTACTACTATCTCCGGTTTGCATTATTTTTTGTGCACAGGAAAATGATCCGGCGACTTCGGCGTCACTCTGCCGGTCTGCATTGACTGTGCTATGTCATCACTTCGGCGTGTCGAGGTCTCCGCTCTGCCACCTCGGGACCGGCTTGGGGGATGGAACCTTGCCCCGCATCAAGCTCGGACCGCGTCATCAATACCGAACACATTAACCAGCTAAGTCGCTTTCATGCTCAAAGCTTTAATTTCTAACTTGTGTTCGGTTCGACCAAGCATTATACTTTTTTGGAAAAAAGTTGCTTGTAAAAAATTTCCTTGTCCAAACTTTGTTTGTGACGCATACATTCAAATACCCAATTCATTTGGGGGCTTCCTTCATGAAGCTTTTCCTCTTGCATATGATTATACTTGTACGGCTTCGTTCCTTGTTCATGTATTACGCCACAATATGCACCATATTGACTTAAGCGATTTGCAAGCTGGGTTGCCTCGCTCCTGTGTTTACCCCTACGTTCCCGATTGTTCGGCTAGGGAGTAAAGGGAGCACCTCAGCGATTGTCACGATCGGGTCATCCGAGCCGGACCTCAGACTGGGTGAAGCCGAAAGCTAGTGCTCTTA
This sequence comes from Triticum dicoccoides, assembly GCF_002162155.2. Classification (NCBI taxonomy): domain Eukaryota; kingdom Viridiplantae; phylum Streptophyta; class Magnoliopsida; order Poales; family Poaceae; genus Triticum; species Triticum dicoccoides. Next base: position 701,021,191 of record NC_041392.1, on the reverse strand, counting down.
TAGTTTTCAATGATGGCCGGCACACAACGGAACTCATGAGTACAAAAAATCTATTGCACAAGTCTCATAATAACAATGAGCACCGAAGAAAGGTATCGGTGGGGGTACTATTTTCTTCGAAGATGCTTCTTACACTTCACAGTAATATAGCATAAGTTCCCTGAGCGCGCTTTGTCTGTTACAGCCTTATGGCCTGATTGCTTGGTTATTGGAAACACCGTCGATATTCTCGACAGATGGAGTACATAACACTTTTCGGTCCTTGACCGAAGAGGGAGAAGCCGACGGTCGGTTAAGACGCGTTTAAAGTTCGGTTGAACATAGATATGATATAAGTACTTCGATACATGCAATCATTCTTTTACCCAAGTCACTTGGGGGCTCTTAAATTTATATGAGCCGTTTTATGATAAGTGTTCTTCTTCTTAGTCGTTGCAAAGTTTATTATTATTATTATTATTATTATTATTATTATTATTATTATTATTATTATTATCTATCACTCCTTTTTTTCGACACGAGCGTGTGGTCACTAGCCGGGGAGCCTAATTTCTCTCTCAAAGCCGCTAGAGTTTAGTTTGCTAAACTGGCCTAATGAGAAGTACTCCACCCTCGGGATAGGAGGTTGAAGCCGTAGGCTGACCCGCTTGAAGTCTTGAGATAGGATGTATCATGTTAAAGCACGACAGAAGCACTTCTTTTGCTAAGGCCAATTTTCGATTGGCACCGAACACTTGATCTTGTTCGGACGTCAGGTTTTTACCGACGTTTTTTGGTTTTCCAAGCTTATGGCACTTTTAAACTATTTGTGTGTTTTCAGCACAAGTCTCGCAGTGCAACGCCGGACACCTTTAGAAAGAAAGGAACCAATAGTGGGACTATTTTCTTTGGAAGACATTTCTTCTGTTAAACAGTAATATAATATATCTCTCTGCGTACCTTTGTGTATAAAACCGTGTGGCCAGATTGCCTTGTTTGTCATAAATCTTTGTCCTCATAAAGGCTTTATAAAGTAGGACAAACACTCCTCGGCTACTGGACGAGGAAGTGGAAGCCGATGGTCGGTCAACAAAGTTTTGTACAATGCGGATCCGAGCATTGATGACATAAAGTACTTGGATACATAGAGTCATTACACATAATTTGTGATTTTACTATGGATATTGATCCTTAATTCAGCCACCCGTGCCCGCATTAAGGCTCGGGGGCTACTGGGCTTCGGGCTTATTATTTACAAATATTAAAGGGGCACATTGATCCCCTGATCTGGTGTTGCCACCCGACCAGTGTCTCGGGGGCTACTGCATTGCCTGTCCAATGCAGAAAATTTTATGTGCAATATAGTTTCCGAGGAGATTTTGATCCTCAGGTTGGTCGGCCGCACCCAACCTGAGTCTCGAGGACTGAGCGCGCCGCTTTTAGTGTCTCGAAGTATTCTGCCGAGTTAGGACTTGATCCTCAGGCTGATTTTGCAAATCAACCTGAGTCTCAGCGGCTATTGGGATCAGCGGTCTTACGTCATCCTTCAGGTGCATCTCGGGTTTTAAACCGATACACATCTTGAGGGCTACTGGCTATATATCTCGGCAGAGAATAAATTGCACCAATCAAAAATATTGACAAAAAATCGGTCCACAGTTGGGGTGGTGCACCACCTCGGAAGTAGTCCGGCATAAAGCTCGGGCGCTAGTGGCTGGCTCCATAGAGGGCATTTCCAGCATTAAGCTCAGCTAAACTCCTTCAACTTTTTTGAACCAAGGTGATATGACACCTCAGATATATTCCGGCGTTGGAGCCTGGATGCAGTCCGGCGTTGGAGTTTGGATATAGTCCGACGTTGGAGCTCGGATACATTCCGGTGTTGGAGCTCGGAAAGCAGTCCGACGTTGGTGCTCGGCTGCAAAAGATACCTCTAATGCAGTCCAGCGTTGGAGCTCGGACGCAAGAGGACACTGCCTCCCGGGAACAACTTCAGACCCGAGGTGCGGCATAAAAATAACAAGGCATTGGTAAAGGCCAGAAACTTAAAGGGGCTCCTCAGATACCCGACGTGTAAACCCATCGAATGCATTTCGGAGATCCTCAAGATTGAAGATAAAGAAGATTTGTTGAACCAGTTTTCAAGACCGACGACCCAAGATGAAGAACAGTCGGAAGAATCGAGGAGCGTCCCTAACTTGAAGACCAGTTCAGGGGGCTACTGACGGTGTCTTGGACTAGGGGGTACTCAACACGTCATCTCCCGATCTGATAGATTGGGTCGAGGACCCCCGTGGCCGTATACTCATGGGCCAGTTCGGAGAGCAGCCGCATACAAGGAAGATTCCACAAGACTTGGCGATCAAGACAAGGACTCCTCCCCACTGGCGTATTCGGCTAGGACTCTTGTTATCCTAGGCCTCTAGTGCATTATATATACCGAGGCCAGGCTAGTCGATAGAATATATACATACAATCATACCATAGGCTAGCTTCTAGGGTTTAGCCTCTCCGATCTCGTGGTATATCTACTCTTGTACTACCCATATCATCAATATTAATCAAGAAGGACGTAGGGTTTTACCTCCATCGAGAGGGCCCGAACCTGGGTAAAACTTTGTGTCCCTTGCCTCCTGTTACCATCCGGCCTAGACGCATAGTTCGGGACACCCTACCCGAGATCCGCCGATTTTGACACCGACAATGACTCTTAGTTATTATCCATATCTGCCCCCAGACGTTTTCACTGCGCTTCTTGTCGCAGTCCGGACATGCACTTTAGGGCATGCCTACCCAGGGAAAGGAACCCTTAATGGAACTATTCTCTCTGGAAGATGTTTCTTACTATCCATGTAATATAACATAACTAGTTGGGCACTTGTCTGATAAAGCACTATTGGCCCCTACGCCTGGTCTCCACGCATGCCCCGGTTCTTATATAACCGATAGGGTATTCGGATACACTCCGGATTGTCGGGTCCCGAGGTTGAAGTGAAAAGGTCCGCCACGACAAACGATCTACAATCCGGCTAGAAGGCATCATATATGTCACTTTACAATTACATAGTCAATTTGACTGGTTGAATTCCTCTTCAATGCCATCCATTAGGCTGTCTAGTCTACAGTCCTGTTGGGAATACTTTGCGGCCAATTCTACTTGGCCGTACACTAAATTCACAGGGATCTCCTTGCCATCAGGCCCCACAGGCCCGACTTTGGCCATGTGGTTCGGGTCAGCCTTCGTGTACCGTGTCTTCACCATCGCCCAAGCTTCCCTGGCGCCCTGGCGGCAGGCCGATATCTTCCATAATTGGAAGCGCCGTCGTGCTCCCTTCAGCTTTTCTGCAAGCTCTCCAAGGCCTTCGGGTATGGAGATGGACGGCCACAAGGCCTGGGCAACGCCTTGCATCACCTGCCAAACTCGTTCGTGCAACTGTGCAAGCTCGGGAAGAAGATGACCCGTTGAACTAGGCATCTCCTCGGCAGGACGACCTGTTAACATACCTACAGACATAACTCTGTCAGCCAGCTTCCTCGCCGAACTCTTTTTCAAAGTTCGTTCAAGCACTTACTAAATATGCCGCGTCGAAGCCGCCGATTCTCCTTAACAGAGTCCGACAGTTGGGTACGAACATCTTTTAGTTCCATGCCCAGCTTGGTGTTGGCATCTTGGAGATCATTCTTCTCCTGCCTCACCCTTGTAAGCACGCTCTCACCGGCCTTTAGCTGGCGTATGAGTTGTTGCTTATCCGGATTCACTCCAACGTCATCTGCAATTTTATCGTCAGATCTGCATATAAAGCCGCACTCTAATATGATACTTATCATTTGACGGATATGTTACCGGAGGGGGTCTCTTTGGGCTCCCCTACTGCGGCCAGTGCGGCCTGAAGTTGGGCTTTGCACTCTTCCAGTTCCTGGGACAGTTGACTATTCTTTTTTGTAAGAACCTACATAACAAATGATCCTTAAATCAGTTGTCCTAACTGTTTCAAGTCTCTGGGGCTACTGATATATATAATCATCAAATTTTCTCACCCGTATGTCTTTCACATACTGCTCCGTGGCTCTGGCTAGACCATTTTGAGCGGCACGGAGGTGCGCGTCTCCTGAGTTGAAGGCATCCAATGCCTCTGGGGAGAAACAAGCATCACGAAGAACAATCCGGCGACGCCTGTGGTTCATGGCACTTTCCACCTCGGAATGGGTGGAGGACAGTCTATCCGTATCCTCTGTCGGAGGAGCACCCGGCGCACGCCTTGTACTCGTTCCCACCTCTGAGTCCGGCCTTGGAGCCTGGCTTGTGGAGGCGCGATTGGTAGCCTCTCCGGGTATAGTCCGGCGAGCGCTCTTTTTCCTGAAAAGAAGGCATGGGCGTTAATATGCCTATGTAACTAATGTCTTGTAATAAAGACGGCACGCCATACAGCTGTGCTGGTGCCTCAATGCGGACTGCGGATCTTTTCAGCCTGCCTGGCCTAGCGGCCCCTTGTTGGCTAGTTGCCACGGGCTTGGCCTTCTGCCCCGAGGACCTCCCCTGCAAAACACGGCTGTCACTACAAGAAATATGTCAACTTATGACCTTCTGTCAGTGACCCTGGAAGAATTGGTCATAAATCTATGACCATTTTAGACCAATTGGTCAAAAGCTGTTCGGGGGGCTCCAAACCCTAAACCATTGCGACCATTTTGGTCAGAAAGGTCGTAATTTCCTTACACAAAATGGTCATAAAGCAGATAGCACTAGTCCGCTGCTTTATTTCTAGCTGATCATGACCAATATAGATGGTCATAACCTTGTCAATTGTGGTGGATTGGTATGACTTGGCGCCACCTCATCAGTTTTGCCTATGTGTCATGTCCATGTGTCAATTTTTGCCCTAGGTTGTGAAGCAACCTATATTTCTATCATTCCGAAAATTCCCCAAAAAATCTCATAAATTCTTTGGGTCATATCTTCATCAAATATGTAAAAATACTTCCTTGCCTAGTTCAAAAATAATTCAACAATATTCACTTTCCTATTCTGTTCACAACATCACTTTATGAAGGAAGTGCTATTTATATATTCTTGATTGCCCTCGGAATTCTTGGGCACTCTTTCCTATCGAAATCATTGCCGCATGACAAAATTCAGCTCCATTTGCCTGGCAAATCTTGCTCGGCAAATTTCCAAAGTTTTTGTCCACCTAGAAGCATTGTGAAGGAAGTACCTTTTTTATATATCCAAATGACATGAAATTTATACAATTCCTTCATATGCCCAAATTATCACCCTCCTCCAAATTGCAGCTCAGGCAAATTATCTATGTGAGCCCAGGTTCAATTTATATTTTATGGCCAGATTGGCACGTTGCAAAGCAAGTGTTATCTAGACCCCTCCTATTAAACTCAAACTCTTTGGGCATTCTTCCATACCCAAATCATCGCCACATGATAATATTCAGCTCCATTTTCTTAGTAAATATTTCTCAGGAAATTTCCAAAGTTTCTACCTCGAGAGAAGCTTTGTGAAGTAAGTACTATCTAGGCTTACCCAAATGATCTGAAAATCTACCAAGGCATAACCATACCTATGTAACATACCTACACCAAATTTGAGCTCATTTCATTCATCCAATTTCTCTCACTAGTTTTCCCAAGTTTCTGTCCATAGAAGAGCATTGTGAAGGAAGTACCACTTTGGCATGTCCAAATGGTATCAATTTTCTATGGTGCTTTCCAATGCCCAAATAATCATCCTCCACCAAATTTCAGCTCAATCCATTCATTATTTTGAGCCCAGCTTCGACATTCATATTTCTATCCAGTGTGGTACTTTGCAAAGCAAGTACCACCTAGGATCCTCCTTTTGATCTGAAAATTTGCGAAGACATTCTACTTAGTAGATGATCATCCTCAGCAAAAACTCACGCCCATTGGCCATGTGTATTTCTCGTACCGCTAATCAAACACTTGGCTGCTAATTCATGTTTGAGCATCGATCGGTCTCCTCGTGAGAATCTTATGTTGTAATTTTCTTCCTAGAACCTACCTGGGGAGTGCCCAACCCACTAGACATTCCTAGGCTGCCCAGAACACATGGCAACACCACGGTCACGCGGTGACCACGCGTCGGGCATGCGAGTTTACGCGCTCTAGAGTTGGGGGCCTTGGCCACTGCCCAAACCTCGACGTATCGCCATCAAACCATGTATTTATGATTAAATAGGTACTTAACTATAAATGATTTTTGGAAAAAATAAATAGTAAACTATGAGGCAGCTGCAGTTCAAATTTGACCCGCTTCCTACTGAATCAGCGGGAATTTGTCTTTTTCACCAGAGGTGGATCAAAACTTTTAACGCCCAACAATTTTGTCAATTGTGCATTAAATATGGCCTAGTATTTTATAAAAATGATTTGGTCCAATTTTGCAACAATTATTTGGCAGGTCCTTCACAAAAACCCTCCTTTTAGGCACTCGAAAAATGGAAAATGGTTTTTTCATCCAAAGAAAATGAAAACTTCCTTAGGCAACATTGTTTGCCATTCCAATATACACCCTTGTGCACAATATGGGATCATTTGAACAAATTATGCCATGAATGTGGCCATAAGATTGATCATTTGGCTTGAAAGCCATTGATATCCACACGTGATAGCTCGATTTTGAGAACACTTTTTAAAATAATTGCAGTATTACAAGTTTGTTATTTTTCCTGGGAACTTGGCCACATATAATGACACAATGCAAAGGTTTCCCAATTTTTTGATTTTTTTTGAATTTTTTATGCCCGTTTCAAAATGCGATCAAAACAGCGGGAATGACCGTTCCTAGCTAGTGGTTGAATCTTGAATTTTTTTGGTATTTCTCTGATTAAATAGGTACTTATGTACCTAGAAATGATTTTTGGAAAAAATAAATAGCAAACTATGAGGCAGCTGCAGTTCAAATTTGACCCGCTTCCAACTGAATCGGCGGAAATTTGTCTTTTTCACGAGAGGTGGATCAAAACTTTTTACACCCAACCATTTTGTCAATTGTGCATTAAATATGTCCTAGTATTTTAGAAAATTGATTTCGTCCAATTTTGCAACAATTATTTGGGAGGTCCTTCACAAAAGAACCTCCTTTTGGGCACTCGAAAAATGGAAAATTGATTTTTCGTACAAAGAAAATGAAAACTCCCTTAGGAAACATTGTTTGTCATTCCAATATGCACCCTTGTGCACAATATGAGATCATTTAAACAAACTATGTCATGGATGTGACCATAAGATTGAGCACTTGGGTTGAAAGCCATGAATCTTCATACATGATAGCTCATTTCCGAGAATACTTTTTTAAAATAATTGCCGTATTACAATTTTATTATTTTCCTGGTAACTTGGTCACATATAATGACACAATGCGAAGGTTTTCCATTTTTTTGATTTTTTTTGAATTTTTTATGCCCGTTTCAAAATACAGTCAAAACGGCAGGCATGACCGTTCCTAGCTAGAGGTTGAATCTTGGAAAACTCTTGATTTTTCTCTGATTAAATAGATACTTAGGTACCTAGAAATGATTTTTGAAAAAAATAAAGAGCAAACTATAAGGCAACTGCAGTTCAAATTTAACTCGCTTCCTACTGAATCGGCAGAAATTTGTCTTTTTCACGAGAGGTGGATAAAAGCTTTTCACACCCAACCATTTTGTCAATTGTTAATTAAATATGTACTAATATTTAATAAAATTGATTTGGTACAATTTGGCAACAACTATTTGGTAGGTCCTTCACAAAAAAGCTCATTTGAGGCACTCGAAAAATGGAAAATGGTTTTTTTTGCCAAAAATCTCAATTTCTCACGACACCTTTTAAAATATATTTATCTTTTTTCATGTTTGTTATTTTTTCTGGAAACTTGTTCACATTTTGGTGACATAATGAGAAGGTTTTCTATTTTCTTTTTGAATTTCTCAGGTCATAAAATAGCTGACATGATTTTAACACATTATTTTTAGGCAACTATGACCTATTTAGATGGTCATAACATCATACTGCATTCTGATTGGTTCCTAGACGTCTCACGCGGATCGTGCATCATACGCCGTCGGATACTCGAGGATCCAACGACCGTCCTCAACCCTTCCACACCAACCCCAAAACCCTAGCTGGTCATTTTCCATCCACCCCCGCCTCCTTTCTCTCCTCGCTGTCTCGCCCGATGGAGAGAGAGCGAGAGCTGGTCATTTCTCCTCGCTGCCTCCTCCCTTCCAGATCGCTGCCGCCACCTCCCTCCAGCGGAGCTCGCCGCTGTCCATGGCAACCCCCACGCCCTACTCCTCTCCCCCTTCCCTTCACCCACCCAACCAAACCAACCAGCCCACTCGGCACCCCTTCCTCCTCCAAGAAAAGCAAATCCGCGCCCTCTCCCCTCGGATCCATGGCGCTGCTTAGCGTCGGCGCGGCCGCGGCGGCATGGGCGGCCCGGCGGGCGCGCGTGGTCGCTCCGGCGCTGACGACGGCGGTGTGGGCGTGCCAGATGGTTGTGGGTCGCCCCAGGGAGATCCGGCGCGCGCGGCGAGATTCACCTCTTCCTCCCTCCACCTCAAGCACCAGATCCACTCGGGCAGCAGCTCAGGCCACCGTCAGATCCACTCCTCTCCTCCTCCTCCTCTTCTCCTTCAATCTCCCCCTCCCTCTCACCCCCGTCTCTGTCTCTGCAGGTAGTACAGGAGGAACGGCAACCAGCGACGGGATGAAGCTGCAGGATCCACCACAGCGACGGGATGAAGCTGCAGGTAGTACAAGCCATGGCGGCCCACCACAGTCTTCAAGACCTCGACGGCTCTCTACTGAAGGATCTGCTCCGAGCCCCTCTAGCCGCCCATCTTCAAGGTGATTCTCCACCCGCCGCACTCCATCCATCTTCTTGTTCTTTAATTTTATTTTCCCCAGATGGATTCCTGAGAGCAGAGTATACATCAGATGTGGCTGTAGCTACTCCTCTCACTAGGCTGTAGGCTGCTGTAGCACGTACTACTGCACATGGGTTGTTTCCTCTAAAATTTGTAGTATGTGATGTGATGCCAGTGGAGTGGATTTGCATTCCAATGGCTTGAGTTGCAGTCGTGCCTTGTCTGCTTCAAAGGGAAAGATGCTTCATCTGTTCTTGGAAGGATGAACAAATGACACCTTGTAGTTGCAGGGTCTTGATTGGTTGCGTGCGGCAACTGAATATGTAAAATTCACTCATTCAGGAGCCAGTTTCCAATCTAGTCTGTGTATTAGTGACATGCTAGTTTGGCACATACTGCATATAGAAAGCAGGCCAAGTTTCCTGCCATCTACTCTGAAATTTAAGTCACTGGATCAACATTTCCATGGCATATGTTGCATTTTTCCATCTATACTTTGTGAATGCAGTCATTCCTTGTTTGCTCCTCAAAGGAAAAGATGGTGTTCCGTTCACCTCTCTGAATGCTTCTATTGTAGAGCATAGCTTGCATCAGTATTTTTACCTATTTTTGACCTCTCGTTCTGAAATACATCTAGTAGGTGCGACTAGTACTATGTTATTCTCCTACATATACCTATATATGCATCTGAAAGGGCAAGTACTTGCACGACCTTGACAACATCATACTGATTGTAATAACTTGCATAAGACTTTGTATTCGAAGACTTCTCACAATTTATAATGCAATTCTAAACAGTAGCATATGTCTATCTACCCTGCTGGGAATTTTCACTCTATATAAAAATTTGAGAGGCAAATGCTGGGAGTTTCAGTCTTGTCTGATGGCTAGGAACTCAACTCTGCTTCTTGTTGTTTGAGTTTCAGGCTTGTTGCATAGTTTGTAGCTTCAAGTGTACTCTGGCTTCTAGCCACAGTGCACTACAAATTATTATAGAATTACAAAGTGTACTCAACATTGCACCTTACACATTCTTTTCTTGTGAAATCGAATGCCATGACTAAGCATTCTTTTATCAAGTTGCTGTACACTTTCTCTGCTTGAGGCTACTATATAACTTGTTCCTTTTCACTTGATGCACATAGCATGCAAAATTATTATTTTTGAGTTTCTCATTGCGTCATCTTGCTGGTGAAACATGCCAACCAAGGATCTGCGGCAGTCCAATTCCTATATGCCAGCAATTATACACGATTCAGTTTACTATATGAAATATGGAATGCTTGTCCAGATTAAAAATAACATTGTTGCATAATGATCCGAGTTGGCTCTTGATTGAAACTAATTTGAAGCATTGCATTTTTCTTATAGCTGGCTGATACACTTTTTGCTGGCATTTCGTGGCAGCATTTGCAGATCTTGAGGCATGCATGTGGCTGGAAGAAACACTCAGGAGAAGCACCCTGACGTCAAGCAGGTCTCCAAGAAGTGAAGAAGCATTGAGTTCTAGCTCATTGGAGCTAGTTATACTCTGATAGATAGTTATATTTTGATATTTAGTTGTGTTCTTGGTGGCTGTAAACCTGATGTGAAGTATGTTCGATTATAAACGTGGTGTATGTTTGATTGTAAGGTGCCAAATTTGGTTGTTGAAGTATTACTTCTGTTTTCAGTCAGTTCTGATTTAAATATTTGTTGTTATTTACTGGAAAATCAAAATTTGAAGAACATGACCCTGACCATTGGGACCCACTCAAACCCATCTGACTATTGGATCTGTCTTAAAAAAGAAATGTAACTAAAAAAAGAAATGTAATTGTTGAGCCAAAAAGGCCATGGCCCAAAAATGAAATGCCCAATTGTTGGGTCAGGCCAATGTAGAAATCAAAACTATTAGAAAAAATAACCCATGTAGCTAGAGAAAATATACAGTAAAAAGGCCGAATTGTTGGGCTAGGCCCATGTAGAAAATCGAATTGGACCGGGCTGAATCTTGTGCCACATCAGGTTGCCACGCTGGATGCCTATGTGGCCTGGGGAGGTTGCTAGTGACCAAAACGCCGCAGTAGACATATGTTGGTCATAAACGTCTACGACCATTCCAGAAGAAAGGTCGCTATAGTCAGTTTATGACCGCCAGCTTTTGACCTTATGTTTTTGGTCACAAAAAGGTCACAAATTGAAAACAGTGACCATTCAGTGACCAATAGTGCTAGTCACAAGTTGACATATTTCTTGTAGTGTGTTATACAGCAATAAAAAAAGGAGCACCAGGACGGATCCCTTTTTAAGTACTGGGACTTCGGTCTCAGTCACCTGTGAGGCTGGAACTAGCCCAGGGTAATCGGCCGTAATGGCTACCAAAGTATTGTCATTACTCCCTTGGTAAAATACCCCATCGATCAGCTCCACGGATATGTCCGGATCCTCCTGGGAGGCCGGGTCAAGGGACCATCCAGGGTCCTCGGGTTGTGGAGGAGGGCTGTTTATCTCCTTTATTGCCTGGCGCAGCTCCTGCGATGAATCGCTGGAATGAATACTTAAACTACGGGAATACGAAACAGATGGGCTAGAAAAAGTCTCCGCTTACCCAGCTCGAGGATTATACATAGAGAATCTGCCCTGCGGGTTGACACAATGGAATTCCTCCTCTTCTCCCTTGTACAAAGTGGACAAGATCTTTATTAAATCAGCAGCCGATCCCGACCCTTTGCGGTCGTGGCGGGTGGCGTCATCCTCCCCGTTGAAATCCCACATGGGGTGGCCTCTATACTGGAGCGGCTGCACCCCCCACATAATGCATATAGCCATGACCTCGATCATGGTCAATTCAAATCGAGCTAAAGAACTTATCCGGCTCATCAGATAAAGAATGTCCCTGTCGTCTTCCTCCAGGGAGCTTCGAGGGCGCCAGCTCCGGCGCTTCTTGAAAGGGGCGTTGTCGAACTCAGGAAGGCCGATCCGAATAGGGTCCGGAAGGGGGACATCTTCTATATAAAACCATTCTGAAGGCCAGTCTTCGGACATCTTCTTCGGAGTCCCGGACAGGTATCTGGTCCCGGCAATACGCCACACTTCGGCTCCGCCCACTTGATATATTGATCCCTTCTTAGAAGGGGCACAAGGCAGAACAACTTCTTCCACAAAGCGAAATGAGCCTCACAGCCCAAAAATAACTCGCAAAGGGCTACGAATCCCGCGATATGCAGCAGGGAGGCAGGCGTAAGGTTGTGTAGCTGGAGGCCTTAGAACTCCAGAAGCCCCCGGAGAAACGGATGAATTGGAAATCCGAGCCTTCTTACCAGATAAGGGACAAGGCATAGCCGCTCTCCCTTGGAGGGATTGGGACGGCTCTCCGCTTGCTCTCCGCCATTATAGGTGGCAAGCCCGGCTCGAACCGGGACCAGGTACGCTGGGGGAAGAAGTCCCTTGGACTGAACCATCACCAATTTGCTGTGCGGGATGGAACATCTCTCCCAATCTCCAGGCTTGGAACTGGGGGTGCGAGAGGAGGAGCTGCATCGACCGGCCATGGTGGAATGGATCTCTTTCGGGTGCGCTCCGATGAAGACTCGACAAGGGAGGATGATGTGATTTGGATCTGAATCCTCGTCTTTTTAATAGGCGGCTGATTTACATAGCTAGGGGTAAATGTGAAAACACCCTGGCTCTTCACATATGGAAAGTGGCCATTGTTGGGCATAGAAGCCAAGGAGTACAAACCGTCACAAGAAACCGGACATTATTTCAACAGGTACACAGAATTTGGAGAGGAACCCGCCTTGCAATGCCGAAGATAACACTACGCGCCGGACTCAACGTCATTGAAGCCTGGTTCGGGGGCTACTGAGGGAGTCCTGAATTAGGGGGTCTCCGGATAGCCGGACTATCTCCATTGGCCGGACTGTTAGACTATGAAGATACAAGATTGAAGACTTGGTCTCGTGTCCGGATGGGACTCTACTTGGCGTGGAAGGCAATCTAGGCAATACGTATATGGATATCTCCTCCTTTGTAACCGACCTTGTGTAACCCTAAACCTCTCCAGTGTCTATATAAACCGAAGGGTTTTAGTCCGTAGGACAACATACAATCATACCATAGGCTAGCTTCTAGGGTTTAGCCTCTCCGATCTCGTGGTAGATCTACTATTGTAACACCCATATCATCAATATTAATCAAGCAGGACGTAGGGTTTTACCTCCATCGAGAGGGCCCGAACCTGGGTAAAACTTCGTGTCCCTTGCCTCCTGTTACCATCCGGCCTAGACGCACAGTTCGGGACCCCCTACCCGAGATCCGCCGGTTTTGACACCGACAACACCCCCCGCTGCGCAAAATACACGATCAAGTTTAGCCTCCATGCGTGCAAATTAACTATTGAAATGCACGAAAGGATGTATGTGTTATATTGCTATCCGCGGATGTCTTATCTGGGATGATAAGGTAGGAGAATCGTTTCTTTGTCCTTATTGCTGACCAAGAATTCTTCGATGTACTGACTCGCATATTGACGGTTAGCGTCGTTGATTGACAAGAAGCCCTCATGCATGTAGTATGGGTCCGCGGCCGCAAGACCGGTGACTTGCTCTCTCCTGACGATGTAGTTCATGTGCAGCGCATACAGGCGGACGAAGGTAAAATCAAGTGTCCTCATTTGAAACATCTGGAAGATGTAATCAAACCTCAGGAAGAAGAGGTCTGCGGGGCATGTGTGGACATACATCTTGCAACTGCTCGGCACATGAACCGTATAAAGTGGGTATCCTGGATCATCCAAGGCGAGGAGGCTTTTCTCTGTCGAAAGCACATGGTCATGGAGTCTCCTGAGACCCCCTTCTATGGCAGCTAGTGCATTCGTCGGTACCATTGGCTCTCCCGCGACATGGATTAATTGTGCATGTTTCATCGGTACACGGTCAACCTTGGTTGAAGGCGGCTGGTTGCTAGAACCAACATTGCCAGCTTTATTGGATTTTCTCGCCGCCGGTCTCTTCCTCTGCTTCTTCTTGGGCTCAGGTGCTGGTGGGTCTGTCAGACCCTCCTTGAGAACCACCCCTAGTGTTGTCGGGCTCAGCTTTGGACGACTCTGGCTAATCAGTTGAGCTTGGGTGGAGCTGGCATCTGGAGGCGTGTCCTGCGAGGATTGCATGAACAAAGACTTCTTGCACTCCTGAGGACGTTCCAACTCTGGTACATGCATCTCATATTCATATGGTTGACTCATTGTTACATCGTTGTCAAAGGTAGTATTGAAATACTGGTTAGGGTCATCGTCGGCCTCCTCCATGTCATGATCCCTATCCTCTTCCATGGGGCAGATGGCATCATCTGCCGGCGGAACTGTTGGCCCTCCTTCCTCATGTCTCTCGATCTCAGCAAGCAGCACAGATGATGGTTGTACTTGTGTAGGTGGTGTTGTGGTCATACCTGCCTGAGGTCCCATTGGAGTGCCCCCGACCACCTCGACACGAAGAAGATTTTTCAGCCACAGGATCGGCCAATTTTTGCATTGCCCAAGCTGCGTGGGGGTCTCGTCATCCTCTCCATCGGTTTGTATCAGACGAGGGAGACCCTCGCAACCCGCTTTCACACTCGCCATGGAGACCCTTAAGGCGTTATCAGGCATCTGCGGGCGGTGAAACAATCGATCCTTAGGCTTCACTATAGTACCCTTCCCCACATCCACCAACCCGCCCTTCATGTTGCAAAGGAGGGTGCACGGAGTGGAGTCGACCTACAAAGACATATACATGCGGCGTCAGAGATCCAAAAAGAACGGCAACTGAAGATTAATTAATTAGTTGAGTTGATGAAGGTGCGATAATGCGTATTTACCGTGAGGGAGTCGAGCTCAGCCAATGTCAACAGCCCGACATTCAAGCCAGAGACGGAGCTAGGGCTGCTGTGAGAGCTGGGCGGAGGAGCAGGTGCTGCTGGAGGAGGTGCGCCGGTTGCCATACTAGGTATGGGTATGGGTGCGGTGTTCATTGAGTTGCTCCCGCTGAAGCTTGGCATGGGAAAATCACTTGGTGGCGCATTTGGATTTTGTTGCACCCATGTGACCACTGTTGGAATCAAGCTTGTAAAGGCAGCCACCATATCAGATCTACAGGCAGCGATTATCTCAGCTTTGGTCTTAGCTTTTGATTTATGCATCGTCCGCGCCACCTTCTCGTTGATAGTCACTTGACTAAACTTCTTTCGCTGTCTTTTGGCCTCGGGGTCCTCATTATAATAGTACTTCCAAGTGGCCCCATCCCCAGCGCCATGCACACGTCCATATTGCGGTCGCTGGCCGGGCGGATCAATTATGAAGAAACATTGTGTCACGTGTTTAGCGTGTACCCATGGCTCATTTTTGGCGATGGCGTTGACGGTACCGCTATCATCGCAGTCGGGTATACACATGGTAGTGAAATGTCGGTTTTCTCTGTGTACATTTTTAGCCCATCTGACACGGAACATCGTCGTGCTATACAATCCAGAGTAGTTAAGCTCCCATATCTCTTTGACCCTTCCGTAGTATCTTTCAATTACATTCCCGGTCATGGCTTCCATCGTCACCCATGAGTTTTGGTCATCACTGTTTATATCTTTCTCCTCCGTGTAGAACGTGTATCCGTTGATATCATATGCTTGATAAGTCGCGAGGTTCGTCGAAGGGCCATGTGCTAAGGCGTATACGAGTGCTCCATTCGGACAACCCTCTTCCGGGGGATTAGCCAGAAGTCGCTCTTTGAACCAACGCACGAAAGTGGAGTTGTGCTCTCTAATAACTTCAGCGTCCGTCCTGTGCACCCCACGGTCACGGTATTTCTTTGCGATGGTCTCTTTGTGTAGTGTCACGATATCTTCTAGCACATCTAGGTGTTGTAGAACTACTAAGTTTGCCCTGTCAATGTCGTTTTATCGGCCCGAGCGTAACACATTCAAATCCCTATGACCGTTGGTGTGACCTTCGCCTTCGAGCCTTCCACAGTGCTTGTTGACGGGCAAACCAACAACATGGTCTTTGGTCAGATAACTCTCACAGAAAGAGATGCACTCTTTGGTCAGATATCCCTGGGCTATGCTTCCATCTGGACGGGACATGTTACGAACGAATCCTTTAATGACCCCATTCATCCTCTCGAACGACATCATGCTATGCAGGAATGTCGGCCCTAGGTCGATGATGTCGTCCATGATGTGGACACATAGATGCACCATGACATCAAAGAACGCGGGCGGGAAGTACATCTCTAGCTCATTCAGTATGACAATGATCTCTTCCTGTAGCCTATGGAGTTGCTTCACACTTATCGACTTTCGAGAGATAGCATCAAAAAAGTGGCATAGGTCAGTAAGTGTCTCACGTACATGTGTGTCCATAATCCCTCTAAGTGCAACCGGGAGTAACTTCATCATCATCACATGACAGTCGTGAGACTTCATCCCACTGAACCTTTTTTTTCTTAGTGTCCAGATATCTGCTTATCTTCCCACAATATCCGGAACTAACTTTGATTCCGGCAAGGCACTTGAACAATTGATCGACCTCCTTCGGATCTAAGGTGAAGCAAGAGGGGGGCAATATTGTTCTTCCTTCTTGTTTACTTTTTTGCCCCTATCTTCCGTCTCCGTCTCGGTCTCCTCTGACGACCTTTTACCAGGCATTTGGAGATCTTTCCTGATTTTCAAAAATTCCAAGTCTTTTCTTGCCTTCGACCCATCCTTGGTCCTCTCTGGCATGTTCATCAATGTTCCAAGCAAACTCTCAAGGATATTTATTGTGATATGCATTTGATCAAGGCTATGCCGCGTGTCGAGTATGGGCCAGTATTCCAAGTCCCAGAAAACAGATCTCGTCTTCCATACCTTCAGCAAGGGCTCCGACGCCTTTTTCTTCGTCATTCTCGGCGAGGGGCACTCTTTCCAGTTCTTCAATAACTCATATATTTCTGCACCACTACGCTTACATGGAGGACCTCGATGCTCAGCCTTACCATTGAATAGATCTCCACGCTTTCTCCATGGGTCATCCTTCTCGAGCCATCTTCGATGCCCCATGTACACGATTTTCGAAGACCCGCCATCTTTCGATAGCTGTAGAGAAGTTGTATCATCCATGCAGCTCGTGCATCCGCAATATCCGTGGCACACCTGGCCGGAGAGATAGCCGTAACCGAGATAGTCCTGCACCGTCGTGATCAGCGCGGCTCTCATGTAGAAATACTCTCCTTTGCTTGCATCCCATGTCTTGGCCGACGTTGTCCATAAGGTCTGTAACTCCTCTTTCAGTAACCCGAGATACAAATTTATATCATTTCCTGGTTGTCTCGGCCCTTGAATAAGCATAGCCATGTGTATGTATTTTTCCTTCATGCACAACTAGGGAGGAGGTTGTACATCCATACAAACACGGGCCATGTGCTATGATTGGTGTTCTGGTTGCCAAATGGATTCATGCCATCACTACTAGCGCCAAGCACGATGTTCCTTGGATCATTTGCGAAAAAAAATCAAATTTAGCATTTAATGCTCTCCACTGGCTAGCATCTACGAGGTGTCTCAGCTTCGGCTCATCTCCGTCATCTGGCTTCACCCTCTCCGCGTGCCAGCGCATAAGCTTTGCTTCCTTAGGATCTACGAAATACCGCTGTAGACGCGGAGTGATCGGAAAGTACCATACAACTTTTTGTTGAGCTTTCTTTCCAGCCTTTTTATATCGTGAAGCATTTGGACAGATGGTTTTTTCAGTGTGCTCGTTCCGATATATGATGCAATCATTGATGCATGCGTGATATCTAATATGTGGCAGATCAAGAGGGCACACGATTTTCTTTGCCTCCTCGACACTAGTAGGACACAGGCTTCCTGCGGGAAGAACCTTCTTTAGGCACTTCAGAAGCTCATCCAGGCTTGTATCTGTCCATTTGTTTTTTGCCTTCATCTTTAAAAGTTCTAGTGTGAAACTCAAGCGGGTCACATCGGGATTATTGCAACCATCATACAAAGGAGTCATCGAGTCTACCTCCAGTTGCGCCAGTTTGGCCTCCTCTCTAGAAGCAGCTCTGTTGCTAGTCGTCTTCTTGCGAAGCAGGTCTCAAACATGCGGGTCCCGCATGGATGAACTTAGTAGCGATGAAGACGGTGGCGTGTCCGCGTCTTCTCCGCCTTGAACTGCCTCTTCGCCATCGACATTTCCGAGGCCGTCTTCCTCTTCGGGCACATAATCGGTCATCTCTTCGTCTGGTGGCCCCATGTCGTTATTTCCTGCCCCGTCGATGTCCTCATCATCATCATCTTCACTTATCCACCGAGTATGGCCATGCATGAAACCATGCATGAGCAGGTGCGCCTTGAATTTACCACCCTCAAAGGGGTCGAGCCTGACTCTTCCTTTGCATTTTCGACACGGACATAAAACATCCTTCAGTCTTTTTTCATACATGTCATCCACAGCGGATTGCCAGTATCTTTCCACCTTCCTTCCATTGACCTTCATGATCACCTGTGCGCGAAGCAAATATTTTAAACACTTATATATATGCATGCATGGATCAAATTCATACAAAAATTCGGCATGATCTTCCCTAAACATAGGACATATTGAGTTTGCATGCCCGAAATTCGCTGAAACGGAATTGAATCGACATTTCGGCAAAACATAGGCAACTCATGTCACCCACATTATTTCATCAAATACACAATGTAGGAAACTCAAATTATGCCACACACAAATCGGTATATATATATATTCTCATATCGCCCATATATATATAGTTGCGATCCTATCCACACAAACACCTTTTTTTGCTCACCTATGTGTTGAGAAGAATATCAAGCACCTTTCTTCTTAATTACCTAGTAGCTCTAGATATATAGCTCTAACTAGCTAGCTAGGGAGAGAGAGAGCTAGCTAGAGAGATAGTGCGAGAGGAGAGGGAATGCATTAATGGAAGGGGGTGGAGGGC